>NC_092334.1:61590131-61897763 GCF_046630445.1 Rutidosis leptorrhynchoides
TGTCCTATATTTTATATACATGTGTTCAGCCGTGGGGGAGTAAAGACCGGCACAGAGGTTCAATATTTTGAAGGCACATGTATTTAGCCATGGGGTGAAAGACCGGCACAGATGGTTACTATTATATTTTGGAATCCTCACGAGGTGTTCTTCATATGAATGATATTTTGTTTGTGCAGTTGGAATGGGACTTCTGCACGTTTTATAATAAATGAAATCTTGTGGTCTATTAAAATGATGAAAATGAAATGATTACGATAAACTAATGAACTCACCAACCTTTTGGTTGACACTTTAAAGCATGTTTATTCTCAGGTATGAAAGAAATCTTCCGTTGTGCATTTGCTCGTATTAGGGTTATTACTTGAAGTCATTCATGACATATTTCAAAAGACGTTGCATTCAAGTCGTCGAGTTCATCAAGATTATTACTAAGTCAATTATTGGTAGATAGATTATGAAATAGTATGCATGCCTGTCAACATTCGATGAAATGAAAGTTTGTCTTTTAAAAACGAATGCAATGTTTGTAAAATGTATCATATAGAGGTCAAGTACCTCGCGCTGTAATCAACTATTGTGAATCGTTGTAATCGATATGGACTTCGTCCAGATGGATTAGGACGGGTCTCTACAAAATACTCCGCAAAGATTATGTAATCTTTAATGTTTTAGAGATTAATCATTTCTAAGTCAAGCCGAAAATTAAATGAGCTTAATATGATATTAACTCATTAAATCTGTGTTACATCTGAAGAAAATATACATACACATATTTACATAAAAACGGTAATAAAAATTCTTTTGTACAAAGTATTAATTGTGAAATCTTTAACGGGTAGGTAATACCCGGGAAATATATAAGTTCGCAATTAATATGTTACACTGTACATTCTTCAACTTTGATTCAAAAATTATTAACAATGTTCACAACGATATACAATCGTTTTCATACAAATTCAATTACATATTCTGATATTGACGGATCAGAATCCAAGTCAAGATTTAACGGGTGACATCATTCTTAGATCTCTACATTTTTCAAAGCTATACTGTGACTTCAAAAATGTGAAAGATCCTTTAGCATTGTTATTACTGAAAATAATATTGCAATCCCTTTTCAAAGTATCCAGTTTTACCACACTTTCAACCAGTCAACTTCGACTTTTCAGATTAACCTTATTATAACCTTGACATATACGTTCTTGTTACTAGGGAACCTTTCATGTTCCACGACATTAACAGTAAATGTACCAGCAAATTCATTAATCTGTGACTTAAAGTCTCTCCGGAAAAAAAACCATTATAATTGTTCATTGAAACCTTATCATGTACTCATCCACGTCTTGTAACGGTAATTGCCATACCAACTTCCGGGAATTAGCAATCAGTATTTCGAATTTCGCAGTAATTCTATGCCAACAGTTATATATAAACATATAATGTCTATCTCCTAGACTTATTTACTCCGAATTTGAAGTTTCTGAAAAACAACCCAAACTATGAACGAGTTCTCTGAAATTGGAACAATGCTGATGAAGCCGCAAAAACTGTAAATGACCTTAACAGTCAAAAGTTTGATGATAAAGAATAGTATGGTGGTAAAGCTGAGAAAAAGAGAAGGTTTGAAACTGGAAAATAGATTGAGAAAACCATGAAGGAGGCTGTGGACAAATCACAAGGATGAAATCTACCTTCAAAGGATCCAAATGAATCAGTGTCTGCTAAAGTCGTTAGCAAACACCTTACTCCTCATTCTAAACCTTCATAGACAGATTTTCCACATCATCCTCTGATATTAGAAATTCTAAGATATCATCGTATCTTTCATATCCTCGATATTTCTGGAGATAATTCCATAATCATTCTTATCGGAAATCAATTTTCTCCCTGCGATATCTGTGTTACATCATAAAAGAAACTATTTTAGTTTCTAAATTCTGAAACTTTCAAGTTTAAAATATGAATATTTTGGAAGTGGTGTTGGGAGCTAAAGCATGAGTTAGTATAATATAATGACACTTGATCAACGTGATTATATTACAGTAAGTCATGCTGAGTTTCTAATGAAACGTGATAAAGGTTCACAGATCCTACCCTCATCATGAACCATGTTACATAACTCTTTCATTCTATTTAACCTCTAAACATATCAAGAAAATATTTTTCTTGATGATTCATTCTTTTCCAGATATTCTGGTAGTTTGACAAATCAAGATCGTGCCATTACAATTTATTTCTTAGAACATTAACTATGTTCATTCCGATATGTATAACTACGAATTCTGGACCATTATTCGCTTGACTTAAAGTCGGGGAGAGAGAACGAAAGCATGAAGCTTCGAAATATAACGGAGAATATAAAGCCCGATAAAAACACATAAATTACAAACCATGAATATCAATAAGTATTGCAACGTAAAGACACGGGAGAACTAAAAACACTATAAAGCCAAGAGTATAGTAAAAGTGAATAGATTCCTCCGGCGGCAGATGAAAAAGAAGAATGATATATATGAAAGTTAGGAGTATATCAAGAATCATAACTGGATAAAGCATTTACACAATCTATTAAGAAGTATTAAATAAGGAAGAAGATTATAGGAGTGGTGAAAATAAATGAAACGGAAGAGGTCAATTTATAGTGAAATATCATACATAGCAATCGAGGCAGATTACGCATTTAATCAAAGAAAATCTTAATTTTCGCAAATTCCAAAGAATCAAATCTTATTTAGATTACGAAGATTTTCTATTCCGGAAATCAATCGTTACTACGTCAAGAGATAAGACGCATCTCTATTCTTCATTTCACTCTTTTACGATAACTTCCCTCATACGCTTCGAGTAATTGGATTGTTTTATCCATATTATTCAACGGTGATAGAAATTCTATTTATCAACTCATATTCATCAAAAAAACATTTTTATTGTTAACCATGACGACCTCACTCAAATTTCGGGACGAAATTTCTTTAACGGGGAGGTACTGTGATGACCCGAAAAATTTCGACTTATTTAAACCAATTCTCTATATGATTTAATATTTTCGACATGATAAGCAATGAATTTTGACAAGTTTTAAAACTTTTGAAAATGATTTTTTATATAACGATTGACCACCCTGTTTGTCCAACGATTCACGAACTTCATAACATGTATTTGATGTCGAACGAGGTGTATATAAAATAGTTATTATTTTACTAGGAAAATACTATTAAATACGATACAATTTTACACAAGATATTTATTTATTTATAGAATGGATATACTTAAACCTTGCTACAACACTTATAGGCAGTGTACCTAATCGTACAGTAGTGTAGTTTTCAGTAAGTCCGGTTCGTTCCACAGGGAAATCTTTGAACAAAGCTCAACGCTATATTAGTTTACTTTTATAAAAATACAAATATATATATAGGTAATATTATTATTATAAAGGGGGGTTTTTACCGTTTAATGACCGGTTTGTCGATTTTAAAACTTTAGTCGCAGTTAAAACCTAATGTAAAATATAAATACAAGACTAAAATTAAATCGTAAAGTAAATAACGATAATGAAATTGCGAATAATAAAAATGCGATAAAATAAAATTGCGATAATTAAAAAGTACGATAATTAAAAGTGTGATAAAATAAATAAAAGTGCGATAATTAGAAGTGCAATTAAATATAAAATAAAGGAAATTAAATATGAAATAAAAGAATTATGCTTATTTAAACTTCCGTAATCATGATGTTTGACGTGTTGATTTTAGTTTTATGCCCATGGGTTAATTGTCCTTTGTCCTGGATTATTCAATATGTCCGTCTGGTTTTTGTCCATAACAGTCCATCAGTCATAAATATAAATTGCAAGTGTCCTTGTCAAATTATTATTATACCCGAAGTTAAATATTCCAACTAATTGGGGATTCGAATTGTAACAAGGTTTTAATACTTTGTTTAATGAATACACCAGGTTATCGACTGCGTGTAAACCAAGGTTTTACTACTTTGTTAACAATTACACCAATTACCCTTGAATGTAATTTCACCCCTGTTTTGATTATTCTAGTGGCTATTAATCCATTCCCGTGTCCGGTTAAATGAACGATTATTCGTACATATAAATACCCCGCCCATCGTGTCCGATCGAGTGTATATGGTAATTTATAGGGACGCCCAATTGTATATCTTTATATTAACATTAACAAACTTTCATTTAGTTAAACAAATATAAAGCCCATTAATAGCCCATAGTCTAATTTCCACAAGTGTCGTTCTTTTGTCCAAACCCCAATTATGGTACAAAGCCCAATTACCCAATTTTAGTAATTAGCCCAACATCATGATTACTTCGTTTTAAATAAGCATAATAATAACTTAGCTACGAGACATTAATATAAAAAGGTTGAACATAACTTACAATGATTAAAAATAGCGTAGCGTTACACGGACAGAATTTCGACTTACACCCTTACAACATTCGCTAACATACCCTTATTATTAGAATTATAATTAAAATTAAAATATAAATTATAAATATAAATATATTTACGTATGAAGAGGAAGAGAAAAAAAGATATTGAAATTTGATCAGAATTCGGTTGGCTTTATAGCCAGAGTTGAAAATTGGGGCTCCGCGACTCGCGGCAAAATGCCCTTAAAACTCCGCGAGTCGCGGAGATATATTTACAGCTCACACCCTTGGAGTTTCTTGCTGCCGACGGTTTTTAATATATATATATAATATATATATAATTAATATAATTAATTATATATTATATTATATTTATATACATAGTTAACTTGTAATTTTTAGTCCGTTGCGTCGAGCGTTAAGAGTTGACTCTGGTCCCGGTTCCGGATTTTCGAACGTCCTCGCGTACAATTTAATATCTTGTACTTTGCGTTTTGAATCTTGTACTCTTGTGATTTCGAGATGTTTCTTATCAATAATTGGAACCTTTTTGATTGTCTTTTGTTCTTTTGAGCTTTTTGGTCATTTGCGTCTTCAATTCGTCGAATCTGTCTTTTGTCTTCACCTTTTATTATTTAAACGAATATCACTTGTAAATAGAACAATTGCAACTAAAAGCTTGTCTTTCTTGAGGAATAATGCTATGAAATATATGTTCGTTTTTAGCATTATCAAATATTCCCACACTTGAGCGTTGCTTGTCCTCAAGCAATATTGTCTTGAAATACTAGAATCACTTTTTTATTCTTCACACTTTGTACATCAGTGATTTCTATACGGCTGTATAAACAATGGTAGTAACGATATGGTTTACAATCCCACATGACTATAAAAATTTAGATCCATTAAGGAAATTGGATCTTTATGAAAACATTTGATCTTTTGAAAATTAAATCTAGTTTTTACCCTAGATAAGTTTTCCGGAATAACCCTTTACCGGTGTTTGCAAAATATTTGTGGGTTTGGTGGGTTTCAGATTTGAAAATTTTAGCTCAAAACTTGCGGTTTTGTGTCACCCACTTGCTAACCTTGTATTTGGAAAGCAACACGTCCAGTTTACTTGTTCCGTATATTACCTTTCGGCAAACTACCGTCCGGTTGTAAAGGAAAGCGTTGAACAAGCAACTGTTAAGGCAATGTCCCGTGACATGCTTTTGATTATGGTCTATAACGTGTCGGACGCAATTACTATCTTTGGTAGGAGCAATAGTAAAGCTCACCCTTATAATTTTTTTTTTTTTTTCGGTCTGGCACAAGGTCCTGTCTTTGACCACTATGCAACCACCGTTCTTACGGTTGACACCCGATTTAGTTCAGGTGACCTAATGAATTCCAGGTGAATTCCTAGGATTTTACGTTCAATGGTAATGAACGCATTGAAAATGGGTTTTCAGAAAACAAATCGGTTTGTATTTTTGATCAAAATATTTTCTCGTTCAAGCTCGAGTTTAGATATCATTGAATTCCATGAGTTTGAATTCTCAATCTTTAAGGTCAATCTCAAGGATTGAGTAATATCAGGCTTAAAAGCTGATTTTTAATCTTTAAGGAGATTATCCTTTCTGGGGATCTGATTCATTAGTCTTATCCAGCTAATTTGCACGGTGCCTCCCCATTGTACGAGATAAATCCTTCTCATGGTTAGGATAAATCTGACCACTTGACGACCCTGTTTAATGCTGAGGTCCGTGGATTTCCTGCTGATTTTAGTGATGACTTTTCTAGATTTTTCATCAACCTACAGCTGGTCTGGACGACAACTTCATGACCTAAATCAAGAAGCGCGTGTCTTTTTCGGAAGACTTTACTTCCTTTTAATGATGGAATTGATTCATCGTGTAGATCCATCTCTTCTTTTCTTTCATTGGGTAAAACAGTTTAGTTTAGTCCAAAGCAAAAGTATTTTCAGTTATTTGTTACAAATATATGTGGCATATGTTTAAAATAACTTGGCAAATTTTCCCACACTTGGCTTTTTATTTTTCTTTTTATCGTCCTCTATTCCATTTTAAATGAATTTTAACATTTTAGTTTGTTTCTCAATTTATGTCCTTTCCGAGGTAACAATAATTTCGGTGTTAAAACCTAGTTTTATCGTTCATAAATATGTATAAACATGATTTTGAATTCATTTAATTGAAAATTTTGAAAAATTTTACTAGAATTGGGTAGTCAGTATATAAGACTAGGGCTGTTCTTTTTTATCAGAGAGCACTAGATTCTAATACAACTACTGCTTTACTAGTATTTTTAATGGTAACCAAGTGTTTAATATAAAAATTTTAAAATCCGAAAGAATTTAACCCCTTCCCACACTTAAGATCTTGCAATGCCCTCATTTGCAAGAAATCAGTAACAATTTAAATTATTGAGGGTGATTTGTGTGAAAATGATTAAATTTTTACCAAAGTTTCCGAATATATTGGCGTTTGTTTGCTGAATGATAAATGGTGCACATCATTTGTTCATTCCGTCTTGTTGTTATTTCACATGTATTTTGCATCTTGTCGTCAAAATTAGTTGCTTTTGCTGAACTTAATGCCAGTCTTTGAAAATGCGTTGTTTTACCCTGTTGTGTACATAAGATAAACTGCAAACATATATACATATTTTTGAAGTTTGGTTTATTACCCCACATTCAAAAATTATTAAAATCTAAGAATAAAAGTTAGAAATTATAAAAATGATTACAATATTAACAAAAATATTAAATGTATCAATAATTACAAATTACAAAATAATAAAAAAAAAATAATAATTAAACTAAGGATGATATTGGTACCAATAGGGGTTCCAGGCATACCCATACGTGCTATAGAATGCTTCGGCAGGATCATACGTAGGATATGGTGGCTGCATCTCTATCGACCAAGGAGGGAAGACGGGTTTCGGTGTAGGAATATAGTTTCTACCTATATGTTGGCAATGCGCTATGATCTGGTTCTGATGAACTTGCCAATCTTCAAATGCTCTCTGTCTAGCATTTTCGTATTCCTGAGAAGCTATAAACCTATGCATTTCTTGCATCTCATTCCCCCCTCCTACATTACCTTGTTCCTGGTTTCTCTCTACCTGTGGATGTCTACCATTGTATCGTACTGCGGCGTTATTTCGCCGCTTCAAAACTTTCGCACCATGGTATACATTTAAACCTATAGTGTCGCGGGGTTCCGGCTCTTCTACTAATAATCCCCCCCGACTTATATCCACACCGAGATATTCACCAATCAAAGTAATAAAAATACCACCTCCTATTATGCTATGTGGACGCATCCCCCGAACCATAGCTGATAAATAATAACCCACACAATATGGTATACTTACAGCGCTGTGTGGGTCTCGAATACACATATGGTAAAACAAATCCTGTTCATTTACCTTTTCTTTGTTTTTACCCCTTTGTGTAATCGAATTAGCTAAAAACCTATGTATCACTCTTAATTCGGCTCTATCTATATCCAAATAAGAGTAGTTTCCCCCTTTAAAACGGTGATGGCTTGTCATTTGACTCCACACACCGTGTGTATCAAAATTCTCATCTATCTTTCTACCGTTTAGTATCAATCCTCTACAATCGGCAGACGCTAATTCCTCAGGCGTATATATACGTAAAGCCTGAGCCATGTCTAGTAAAGACATGTGGCGCATCGAACCGCCTAACAAAAATCTAATAAAAGAACGATCAGTTAAACTAGCTACCCGATCATTCAACTCTATACTACATAACAACTCTTCACACCATACTTTATATACAGGTCTGCGTATGGTGAATAAACATATCCAGTCATTAAAAGAAGAATTACCATACCTCTGTACCAGTAATTCCCTAATTGGCCCGGCCAATTCTACAGCTTCTAAGGGTCCCCATTCTATGACCCTCGGTACCTCAACAACCTTAGAGTGAAGAGTATGCAAACCCCGTTGATATTTTGGATAATCTATCCAAAGTCTGTCAAATCTCAGGTTCGGGTGCAACTGTTCCAAGTGCATATCTGAAAAGGTCATGACTGGATGAGGTACATCCTGCTTGTAGTAGTTATCTACCTCCTGTTGTTCCAAGTTCTCAGCAGGCGCATGGCGGGCTTGGGATGAAGATTCACCCCTTTCATTCTGCAAAACACATCAAACACAAATTTTGTGCATCCAAATATGCATTAGTGTCAGCAAAATCATCAATCAAAATAATTACAATGACATTATCAATTTATATCAAACTTAAGCTTATTTTTACATTTTTATCAAATCTACACTTTTTCAAATAATCATATATGAAAATTTTCGCCAAGTTCATAAGCATTCAACTCAAATAACATGTCAAAATAATCATTACTAGCAAATAAACAAGTCTCAAATGGCATTTTCTTTCAAAAATCAAGTTCATGAATTTTGGACTTGAAAAAGTCCACTTTAATTCTCAAAATCATGTTTAGGCTCAAAGTTTTGATCATTTAACTACCTAGACATGTTACACTACTCAATTTAGCAATAATTCATGACAAAAATCGGCCATAACCTGTTTATATCAAAAAGCCCCAAATTTGCTCAAGAACACAAACCCTAGATTATTCAAAAATTGAAGTTTAAGGCTTCTAATCATGTTAAACAACATCAATCTAGGTTATACAAGCATAATACATAAACAATTTAAGTCTAATTACACTAAAAAGCATCAAAATCAAATTGGGGAAAAATAGCTCAAGAACACTAAAATTCGAATTAAATGGTGTTTAGGTGTAGAAATTTACCGTTTTTCTTGAGTAGTTCTTAGATATCATCCTTCTCAACATGATTTTAGCAAAAAATTTGATGATTAACGGTTAAAAATTGGGATTTTTGGGGGTGATTTTCGGGTTTTTTCGCAGCTATTTCGCTGTGTTTTTGTGTGTTTTTGTGTGGGTTGAGTGAACTGATCGTGCAGCTTGTTATATTTTTTTCTTTAATTTTGTCCCTCCGCGAGTCGCGGAGGTTTTGCACTGCAAACTCCGCGAGTCGCGGAGTTTACTCTTTTTTTTTTTTTTTTTTTTTTTTTATAATCCTTAACTTATAAAACAATTAAGAAATTAATTTTAAAATTTTGTTTCCCTTGTTATTTAGGACGAGGTCGTTTCGGATCGATGTCCTAGTCCGTCCTTCGACAAAATTTTAAAATTTGTCTTTTTGTAGCGATTGTTTTAAAAGCTAAGATTTTTGGGTTTTTTCAATGTTTTTGGCATACTCTAATTCAGTAAGATTAAAAATAATGATAATAAAAGTTCTCGTCCCTCCCTCGGGTAAAGCAATTTCGGTTCAAAGACCTAGTCTTCAACTTACGACGAATTTTAAAAATCATATTTTTAACTTAATGAGATAAAGTAAATTTTTGTTTTTAAATTCACACAACTTAAATATAAAATTCAAAATTAAAAATTCACACCAAACTCAAAATTTAAAATGCATAAAATTAAAATTTCATATTTTAAAAATTAAAAATTCACACCAAACTTAATTTAAAAATTCATATTTCATACCAAACTTATATTAATTTTTCAAATATTTACAATTTAAATATATTGTTTTTACAAAGTTTACAATATTAAAAATATGGTAAAAATAAAATTAAAAATCTTTTTGTCTTTTTATCCCACTTTAATCAATCAAATATTATCAAAAATATGCGCCCCTCTTTTCGGTAAAGTAATTTCGGTTCCAAGACCTAATTTAACTCATGACGAATTTTTGAAATATTTTGGGTTGATTGATTAAAGATATTTATACCTTAAGAATAAACGTTAAATTTCGCAGTGATGTAATAAATTTTTGAATGATATCAATAATTTCGGTCGCCAAACCTAATTTTATTTAATACCAATTTAATACTTTTTAGCGAACAAATTAGCGTTTATTATCAAAAGGTTAAAAACAAAAACTAAAAACTGTACAGACATACCTGTGAAATAGATTTCTTAGTTATATGATCTATTATATTCATAAGATAGTCGGTTTAATTGGTTTTCCATGGCTGCATAGGCGTAACCTCGAGCATTCATTGTCTTTTCTTCTAAACATATGAACGGTCCGTCTCTGCATAAAGTAACAAATTCGGTATTTGAATAGGTTTGATTATTTGAACATTTACCTCCATGTGACCATTTTCCGCATTTGTGACATCGTTCTAGGTGTCGTGCTCTTCTTTTTGCTGCGGATTTTGATTTTCCTTTACCAAATTGTAACTTATTATCTTCGCATCTGGATCCTTTTCTAACTCCGTCCATTCTTTCTCTGATTACTGATACTAATTCGCTCGGTAATATATCATTATTTCTTTTAGTGATCAAAGCGTGTAGCATTAGACCATGGTTTAGTTCACAGGCAGTCTTCATTTCGTAAAAACCTAAAAAAAATAAAAATTCAGAATGGGGGGAGAAGACTAGTTCTTTAGGGTCTGCTAGGGAAAGACCATACGTGTTCCATTTTCGAGAACTACACGAAAACAGACAATCTAACTCTAACAGAAATATATATTATCCTTTAAAGACTTGATTCTCCCCACACTTAGTTATCTGTGGTATTGAAATTGTGATTAACTTCGTTGTCGACTTCCATTGGACCATGTATGTAATGTTTAACTCTGTGACCATTAACTTTAAATTCAATCCCATTTGAATTTATCAATTCTATCGTTCCGTATGGGAAAACTCTTTTGACTATGAATGGTCCAGACCATCTTGATTTCAATTTTCCAGGAAATAGCTTGAATCGTGAATTGAAAAGAAGAACTCTGTCTCCTTTTTTAAATTCTTTTGAACTTCTGATTCTTTTATCATGCCATTTCTTCGTTCTTTCTTTATAGATTAACGAATTTTCGTATGCTTCATGTCTTAATTCTTCTAATTCGTTTAGTTGACTTAATCGTAGACGTCCGGCTTCATGTAAATCAAGATTACATGTTTTCAAAGCCCAAAATGCTTTGTGTTCAATTTCTACTGGAAGATGACATGCTTTTCCATAAACAAGTC
The DNA here is from genome assembly GCF_046630445.1 of Rutidosis leptorrhynchoides. Classification (NCBI taxonomy): domain Eukaryota; kingdom Viridiplantae; phylum Streptophyta; class Magnoliopsida; order Asterales; family Asteraceae; genus Rutidosis; species Rutidosis leptorrhynchoides. The sequence continues at coordinate 61,601,589 of NC_092334.1, forward strand.
TAAAGGGTGTGGTTCCAATTGGAGTTTTGTAGGCTGTTCTAAAAGCCCAGAGTGCATCCTCCAATTTAATGGACCATTCCTTCGGATTTGATCCTACGGTTTTCTCTAGAATACGTTTTAAGGCTCGGTTGGTATTTTCAACTTGTCCACTTGTTTGTGGATGATATGCGGTGGAGATTTTATGAGTTACTCCATATCTTTTAAGAACTTTCTCAAGTTGATTATTACAGAAATGAGTACCCCGATCACTTATTAAAGCTTTCGGTGTTCCAAACCTTGCAAAAAGACGTTTTAAAAAGTTGACTACAACTCGTGCATCGTTAGTTGGGAGAGCTTGTGCTTCCGCCCATTTAGATACATAATCAATGGCTACGAGTATATATAAATTATTATGAGATTTTGGAAATGGACCCATAAAGTCAATACCCCAAATGTCAAATACTTCACATACTTGGATGACATTTTGTGGCATTTCATCACGTTGACTTATTTTTCCGGCCCTTTGACATGCATCACAGGATTTGCAAAGAAGGTGTGCGTCTTTGTAAATTGTAGGCCAATAGAATCCAGCTTCATAAACTTTTCTTGCTGTTAGTTGAGGCCCATAATGCCCTCCTGTTGGTCCTGTGTGACAATGGTTTAAAATTTTACTAGCTTCATCTCCAAATATACATCGGCGTATTATTCCATCGGGACAACTTTTAAACAGATGTGGATCTTCCCAGAAATAGTGTTTTATATCACTGAAGAATTTCTTTCGTCTTTGGTACGATAATCCTTTTTCAAGGAATCCACAAACTAAGTAGTTTGCATAGTCTGCAAACCATGGGATTTCTTTATAATCTATCTTCAATAGATATTCATCAGGAAAGTTGTCTTGTATGGCCGATTCATTCAGAACTTCTAATTCGGGATTTTCAAGACGAGAAAGATGATCAGCGGCGAGATTTTCTGCTCCTCTTTTATCTCGGATTTCAATATCAAACTCTTGTAAGAGTAAGATCCAACGGATTAATCTTGGTTTAGCATCTTGTTTTGAAAATAGGTATCTAAGAGCAGAATGGTCGGTATAGACCACCGTTTTTGCTAGAACGAGATATGATCGAAATTTGTCAAAAGCAAAGACAATAGCAAGGAGTTCTTTTTCAGTAGTTGTATAGTTCGTTTGTGCTCCTTGTAATGTCTTACTAGCATAATATATAGGTTGAAATCGTTTTTCAATCCTTTGTCCTAAAACGGCTCCCATTGCAAAATCACTTGCATCGCACATTAGTTCAAATGGTAGATTCCAATTTGGTGTTATCATGATCGGCGCATTAGTGAGTTTTTCTTTAAGAATATTAAAAGATTTGATACATTCATCTGAAAAGATGAATGGCGCATCCTTTTCTAGGAGTTTATTCATAGGAGTGGCAATTTTAGAAAAATCTTTTATGAAACGTCGGTAAAAACTGGCATGCCCTAGAAAACTCCTAACTCCTCTAACATTGGTGGGATGTGGAAGTTTAGCAATTACATCTACTTTAGCTCTATCCACTTCAATTCCTTCTTTTGAAATTTTATGTCCAAGAACGATGCCTTCTTTAACCATGAAATGGCATTTCTCCCAATTAAGTACTAGATTTGATTTTTCGCATCTAATTAGCATTCGTTCCAGATTAACTAGACATGATTTAAATGTATCACCGAAGACTGAAAAGTCATCCATGAATACTTCCATGCATTCTTCTATCATGTCGTGAAAAATCGCCATCATACACCTTTGAAAGGTTGCAGGGGCGTTACAAAGTCCAAATGGCATGCGTTTGTAAGCAAAAGTACCATAAGGGCACGTGAATGTGGTTTTCTCTTGATCTTCGGGTGCTATTGGAATTTGAAAATATCCGGAAAATCCATCTAGAAAACAATAGTAACTATTTCCGGCTAATCTTTCCAACATTTGATCTATGAAAGGTAAGGGAAAGTGATCTTTTCTGGTGGCGTCATTTAATTTTCTATAATCAATACATACACGCCATCTTGTTACAGTCCTAGTAGGAATAAGCTCATTTTTCTCATTTGTGATAACAGTCATGCCACCCTTCTTAGGTACGCATTGAACTGGGCTTACCCATGGACTATCAGAAATTGGATATATCAAACCTGCATCTAGCAGTTTAATAATCTCTTTCTTAACTACATCTTGCATATTAGGATTTAGTCTTCGTTGACGTTGCACATACGTTTTATGACCTTCTTCCATAAGGATTTTATGTGTGCAATACGAAGGACTTATTCCTTTAATATCATGAATCTTCCATGCAATGGCTGGTTTATGAGCTTTCAACACAGAAATGAGTTGTGATTTCTCATTTTCAGTAAGAGAAGACGATATTATTACAGGTAATTCAGATTCACCATGTAAATAAGCGTATTCCAAATGGTTTGGAAGTGGCTTTAATTCTAATTTCGGAGGTTCTTCTATCGATGATTTATATCGATATCTGTCTTCTTCTTTTAGCATTTGAATTTCTTCTGTTGTTGGTTCATATCCATTAGCTATAAGTGTAGCTAACATTTCAGCTTCATCAATTGGTTCATTTCCTTCTCCTAAAGAACATTCTCCTGTTCCTTGTAATTCTGGAAATTCCTCTAATAATTCTGCATGTGCATCTATAGTTTGAATATAATAACATGTATCATCTGCAGATTGTGGTTGTTGCATTGCTCTATCAACTGAAAAGGTAACACTCTCATCCTCTATACTTAGGGTCAGTTTCTTACCGAACACGTCTATCATTGCTTTAGCCGTGTTTAAGAATGGTCTTCCTAATATGAGAGGAACTTGAGAATCTTCTTCCATGTCCAAAACAACAAAATCTACTGGAAATACTAAAGTACCAACTTTAACTAGCATGTTCTCCATTATCCCTCTAGGATATTTTATTGATCTATCGGCTAGTTGTATGCTTATTCTGGTTGGTTTCAATTCTCCAAGGTCTAGTTTAGCGTATAGTGAATACGGCATTAGATTTATACTAGCACCTAAATCTGCCAATGCTTCTATTGAACTAAGACTACCCAGAAAACATGGAATTGTGAAACTTCCTGGATCAGATAGTTTTTCTGGTATCTTATTCAACAGCACTGCTGAACAATTAGCATTCATAGTAACAGCCGAGAGTTCTTCCATTTTCTTTCTATTCGTGATTAGATCTTTCAAGAATTTAGCATATCTTGGCATTCCTGAAATTACATCAATGAAAGGAAGATTTACATTTATCTGTTTAAACATATCCAAGAATTTGGATTGCTCGGCTTCAAGTTTTTCCTTCTTCATTTTACTCGGATAAGGAAGTGGTGGTTGGTATGGTTTAACATAAGGTTTATCCTTAACTGTGTTATCTTCATTAACCTTTTCAACTACCGGTTCTTTTTCCTTATCTTGATCAGGTTGTGGTTCTTGTGGAGTAGGAATAGTTTCATCAGAAGTTACAGGTATTTCAGGTGGTTTAAGTGTTGTACCACTTCTTGTGGTAATAGCTTTAGCTGTTTCATTCCGGGGGTTAGCGTTTGTATCACTAGGTAGACTTCCCGGTTTTCTTTCACCTATTAACCTTGCTAGGTTACTTACTTCTTGTTCCAGATTTTGAATAGAAGCTTGTTGATTTCTAAATGCTTGAGCATTTTGTTCATTGGTTTGTTTTTGAGATGTGAAAAATTGCGTTTGAGTTTCAACTAGCTTCGTCATCATATCTTCTAAATTCGGCTTTTTATCATCGGTTTGTTGTGGTGGTTTGTTTTGAAAATTCGGTCTTTGCTGATTGTAAGTATTATTGGATACTTGTTGATTGCTAGGACCTTGTTGGTTATTGTATGGAATATTTCGGTTATAATTCTGGTTTTGATTGTAAATCGGTCTTGGCGGTTGATAATTATTCTGATAATTATTTCCAGGCCTTTGGTTTATGTATGAAATATTCTCTCTTTGTTCCATTGTTAGTTCAATACTGAGACAATCTTTTGTCAAATGTGGTCCTCCACACTGCTCACAACTAATTCGTATAGCATGAATATCTTTAGTCATCTTTTCCATTCGTCTCTCGAAAGCATCTATCTTTGCGGAAATGGAATCTAAGTCATGGCTAGAATCGGCTCTAGCTGCTTTAGATGATCTAATGATATCTTTTTCTTGGTGCCACTCATGTGAGTGGGAAGCAGTATTATCAATAATTTTGTAAGCATCAGTTTCGGTTTTCTTCATAATAGAACCACCAGCTGCTATATCTATGTCTTTCCTTGTAGTGATGTCGCATCCTTGGTAGAATATTTGTACTATTTAACAGGTGTCTAAACCATGTTGCGGACATCCTCTTAACAACTTTCCATATCTTGTCCACGCCTCATATAGAGTTTCATTTGGCTTTTGTGTGAACGTAACAATTTCTGCTTGAAGTCTTACGGCTTTAGATGCAGGAAAGAATTGTTTAAGAAATTTGTCAATTAAAACATCCCATGTATCGATCGCCCCTTCAGGTAACGATTCCAACCAATCTTTGGCTTCTCCCTTTAAAGTCCAGGGAAATAACATGAGATATATCTGTTCATCCTCCACTTCTCGTATTTTAAATAGTGTGCAGATCCTATTAAAGGTACGTAGATGTTCATTTGGATCTTCTTTCGGCGCACCACTAAATTGGCATTGATTAGTCACCATGTGTAGAATTTTTCCTTTGATTTCATAATCTGGCGCATTAATGTCTGGATGGGTAATTGCGTGACCTTGGCCAGTGCGTTTAGCTCTCATTCGGTCTTCCATACTTAAAGGTTCCAGATTCTCCATAATTGAATTTGTTGAATCGGTATCACTAGATGGTTCTGATTTAATAGTTCGTTCCTCAATAATCTCTGTTTGAATGATTGGTGGTTCCGGAGGAAAGTTTAATGGTTCAGGATCTATGAACCGTTCCTGAATATTCTCCGGATTCTCAATTGTGAGGTTGGGTTCAAAAAATGGATTATCGGAAATTTGAACTGAAGTACTTGGTCGACTGGATGACGATTCTAAAGAAAAATCAACGGCGGTTATATTTGTTAAACGATGTCTTGATCTAGTCACAGGTGGTGAACGTACAAAAGGTGATGAACGTCTTGCTCGGTGCATTCACTGAATATCCTATTAGTTTTTTAAAAAGGAAAGAAAAATTATAATAAGTTATCCAATCAATAGACTTTTCTGATTTTGCCCACGTTTCGAATAGCCAAAAGATGCAGCAGAGGGGCAGGATTCGTTTGGTCTCAATATAATTGAGGACTGTTTGGCTCCAATAACCCGGTCCACGTACAAATCCAACTATTACTACGAACCAGAAAATTTTGATGTCTATTAATTTAACCACTTAAAATAAATTTTCGTAATTTTAAGAAATTTAGATAAGAAGTAGAAAAAATTCTAAGTCCTAAAAACTAGAATGGCGAGAAATAAGAGAGAAAAAGAGTTCGTCGAAAAAGGTTGAAAAAGAAAAAATGGTTGAAAAATAAAAGGTGACGGAAAAATAAAAGAAACTTATAAAAACTTAAAAATACTTAACTAACCTAACCTTATTACTACAACTAACTTAAAATTATAATCGCAAATTGAAATTACTAATTGGAATGATAATTGGTACATAGTAAAAGGTGTCTAAAAATATTAAAGCTTACAGTAGAAACTAAATCCCAAATGAAAATAACTTAAAAAGAAACTAAAATTTAAAAAGGCGTCGCAAAATTCTAAAGCACCTAAATCTTAGTCTAAAGAAAAAGCACTTAAGGAATTCTACGGCAAAGCCTAAAAATATAGGAGTAAAAATAACTATAGCTAAAACTAAGTTTAAAATTAAATATGAGCTAAAAAAATACAAATATTACGCTACAACGATTAAAAAGGTACAAAATATAAAAATATACAAAAAGTTGTAAAAAGTACAATTTTTATAAAAATATTATTTTTATATTATTTACTTAATAAAACTATTAATTTTACAATTTAATAAAACTAATTTAACTAAAATATATAAATAAAAAGTAAAAGTAAAATTAAAACTAATAATAATAATAATAATAATTAGGTTAAATAATAATTATAAATAATAATATCCCGTAATTAATGCTCGATTAGGGCTTCCTTGTCGCCTGTCAGAGGGTCTCCGCGAGTTGCGGTGATTAATGAGGAAAACCCCGCGAGTCGCGGGGATCCAGAATTCAGTTGACAGGTTTCACTTTTTACGCGTTTTCTTTATTTTTTTTTTTTTTTTATGTTTTCTGTTTTTTAATTAAATAAAAGATATTAAAGCAAAAGTTATATTTTTATAAACTAAAATAGAAATAAAGAAACTTATAAAACTTAAATATTTAACAAAATCTTAAAAATACTAATATTTTTGTTTTTCTTTTTATATTTTTGAATAATTAAAACGTATTTTTACAAAAACGACTTTTAATAAAAGTAGATAAATTTTTTTTTTTTTCTTTTTATATTAGCGTTGCGCTTCCGGCTTTTAAGATATTCCCCGGCAGCGGCGCCAAAAATACTTGATGTCGAACGAGGTGTATATAAAATAGTTATTATTTTACTAGGAAAATACTATTAAATACGATACAATTTTACACAAGATATTTATTTATTTATAGAATGGATATACTTAAACCTTGCTACAACACTTATAGGCAGTGTACCTAATCGTACAGTAGTGTAGTTTTTAGTAAGTCCGGTTCGTTCCACAGGGAAATCTTTGAACAAAGCTCAACGCTATATTAGTTTACTTTTATAAAAATACAAATATATATATAGGTAATATTATTATTATAAAGGGGGGTTTTTACCGTTTAATGACCGGTTTGTCGATTTTAAAACTTTAGTCGCAGTTAAAACCTAATGTAAAATATAAATACAAGACTAAAATTAAATCGTAAAGTAAATAACGATAATGAAATTGCGAATAATAAAAATGCGATAAAATAAAATTGCGATAATTAAAAAGTACGATAATTAAAAGTGCGATAAAATAAATAAAAGTGCGATAATTAGAAGTGCAATTAAATATAAAATAAAGGAAATTAAATATGAAATAAAAGAATTATGCTTATTTAAACTTCCGTAATCATGATGTTTGACGTGTTGATTTTAGTTTTATGCCCATGGGTTAATTGTCCTTTGTCCTGGATTATTCAATATGTCCGTCTGGTTTTTGTCCATAACAGTCCATCAGTCATAAATATAAATTGCAAGTGTCCTTGTCAAATTATTATTATACCCGAAGTTAAATATTCCAACTAATTGGGGATTCGAATTGTAACAAGGTTTTAATACTTTGTTTAATGAATACACCAGGTTATCGACTGCGTGTAAACCAAGGTTTTACTACTTTGTTAACAATTACACCAATTACCCTTGAATGTAATTTCACCCCTGTTTTGATTATTCTAGTGGCTATTAATCCATTCCCGTGTCCGGTTAAATGAACGATTATTCGTACATATAAATACCCCGCCCATCGTGTCCGATCGAGTGTATATGGTAATTTATAGGGACGCCCAATTGTAAATCTTTATATTAACATTAACAAACTTTCATTTAGTTAAACAAATATAAAGCCCATTAATAGCCCATAGTCTAATTTCCACAAGTGTCGTTCTTTTGTCCAAACCCCAATTATGGTACAAAGCCCAATTACCCAATTTTAGTAATTAGCCCAACATCATGATTACTTCGTTTTAAATAAGCATAATAATAACTTAGCTACGAGACATTAATATAAAAAGGTTGAACATAACTTACAATGATTAAAAATAGCGTAGCGTTACACGGACAGAATTTCGACTTACACCCTTACAACATTCGCTAACATACCCTTATTATTAGAATTATAATTAAAATTAAAATATAAATTATAAATATAAATATATTTACGTATGAAGAGGAAGAGAAAAAAAGATATTGAAATTTGATCAGAATTCGGTTGGCTTTATAGCCAGAGTTGAAAATTGGGGCTCCGCGACTCGCGGCAAAATGCCCTTAAAACTCCGCGAGTCGCGGAGATATATTTACAGCTCACACCCTTGGAGTTTCTTGCTGCCAACGGTTTTTAATATATATATATAATATATATATAATTAATATAATTAATTATATATTATATTATATTTATATACATAGTTAACTTGTAATTTTTAGTCCGTTGCGTCGAGCGTTAAGAGTTGACTCTGGTCCCGGTTCCGGATTTTCGAACGTCCTCGCGTACAATTTAATATCTTGTACTTTGCGTTTTGAATCTTGTACTCTTGTGATTTCGAGATGTTTCTTATCAATAATTGGAACCTTTTTGATTGTCTTTTGTTCTTTTGAGCTTTTTGGTCGTTTGCGTCTTCAATTCGTCGAATCTGTCTGTTGTCTTCACCTTTTATTATTTAAACGAATATCACTTGTAAATAGAACAATTGCAACTAAAAGCTTGTCTTTCTTGAGGAATAATGCTATGAAATATATGTTCGTTTTTAGCATTATCAGTATTATATACATATTTTAATAAATATAAGAGTTTTCGATATATACAAAATCATGCAAATAATATTTATATACGAAATGATTAAAAATTTACTATTAAACGATGCTATTTCAAATTAAAAATTTTACGTATTAAGTCATTTTATTTATATGATATAATTTTTATATTTTTTTTAAGAAACGAAGTTAAATTAATAATGTACAATTTGTAAAGCACAACGTACAACGTGTAGCTTAAATAGTTGAATTTAAATTAATTCATTTACTATTCACATGAAAACGACATGATAGAAATTATTAATTATAAGTTACATAGAATACCCCTGAAGTATTTAATAAATACGACTTTTTAAAATTTTAAATTCGATTTACATATTATATTAATATGTCGACACGCTAGTGAACAAACAAGTATGGGCTGGAAAAGCATCCCATGCGATCGCATGGGATTAACCCTCTACAGCCATGCGATTGCATGGCCAGAGAAATCAGGTGACATGCTATAAAAGCTCAACTTCTGGTTCCAGTGTAATCATCTATCTATCTCTCGATACACACATATATTTTATATATTATTATTATTATTATTATTATTATTATTATTATTATTATTATTATTATTATTATTATTATTATTATTATTATTATTATTATTATTATTAAGATTAATATTATTATTAATCTTATTATTATTAGTAGTATTAATATTATATAGAAAATACTACGACGAGGTCTTGAGTGTGTCACTTTCAAAATGGGTTTTCAAGTGGGATAGAGCTAAGGAAATTATGGGTAATGTTCGGTGGTATATTTATGAATCAAACCTAGTATTTATCATCTCCGTTATGTCTACGTACTTTCCTACAATATTGAATCTCAATATTGATACGTAAGCACTCATATTTTATCTTTTGTATATTAATTGTGTATCCATGTCTAGTGCTCGAGTATATATATTTATACATACGTGTATGCTAAATTTCGTCGTTAAACAGTTTATAATGAATCACGAATTAAATACATATATTACTGGTAAAAGGTATATGATATACATGTTTTTGAAAAGCTGGCGAAAAATCAATAACTTTTCATTTAGGAATCGCGTAATTTCGATGAACGAATTAAAAGATATGGACAACTGAATTATGATTAACGATAATTGGAATTGCTTTTGAATCTACAATTAATATTTAAACAACTTGTTTGTAAGATTGATAAATTGGATTTTTGAGTATTACCAACTGAGTAAATGAATCCTTATATAAGGTACGTCTCGTTTTGTTGAACTATTGTCAAAATTGACTTTTTGAAATGACTTTGGATAACTTTTGTATGTCGATCTCGAGCATTAGGATTGTGATACACTATGACCAGACCTAGCTTGATAGACATTTATTGACCAACATATGTTCTCTAGGTTGAGATCTACGGTTAATTTTGCATTCCGAGTTTCAGTCAGATTTTGTTGAACGACTTTATATGCTGCTAAGGTGAGTTTCATTTGCTCCCTTTTTAATTGCTTTTGCAATCTATATTTTTGGGCTGAGAATACATGCACTTTATTTTAAACGCAATGGATACAAGTACATACTAAATTCTACACTGAGTTTGAACCGAAAATCCCTTAGCTTTGGTAACTAGTAACTGCCAGTTATAAGAACTGGTGGGAGCGAGTAGTAGTATATGGATCCATAGGGCTTGACATCCCCGTCTGTTCCAGGTATAGAAACCCTAGCCTGAACTATAAAAAGACGTATGCTATTTGAGTTTAGTACACGTTGGTTTGCGTGTATTGTACATGTTGGTTGCATGTATGTTAAAACAGGGGTACTTATTATAACGTTAAAGCTTAGTTACCAGGGTGCTCAATTTCGTAGAATATTTTGATAAACGTTTCTGGATTGAACAACTAAAATCTTGTGATCCACCTTTATGTACAGATTATGCAAAACATTAAAATTATGAACTCACCAACCTTTGTGTTGACACTTGTTAGCATGTTTATTCTCAGGTTCCCTAGAAGTCTTCCGCTGTTTGCTTATATGTTAGACAAGCTATGTGCATGGAGTCTTACATGGCATATTTTTCAAGGAAACGTTGCATTCATCAAATCATCACCATGTATCTTATTTTGACTGCATTGTCAACGAAAGTACTATTGTAAACTATTATTTACGGTGATTGTCTAAATGTAGATATCATCAGATGTCGAAAACCTTTGATTTAAATATTCATTTATGGTGTGCCTTTTCAAAAGAATGCAATGTTTACAAAACGTATCATATAGAGGTCAAATACCTTGCAATGAAATCGATGAATGACGTGTTCGTCCATATGGATTTGGAGCGATCGTCACACACCAACATCATATACCAAGGTATATCAATAGCAATGGACAATGAAGCATTGATTCATAACTTCATTAGCGAAATATTTCGCGACAATTATGAAATCTCTAAGGTTTTGGAGATTATTTATTCTCGTTTCAACCGCAAATCAAATGAGTTTAATATTATATTAACTCATTAAATCTATATTATATCTGAAGAATACATATATGAACGTATATCTTCATAAAGATTGTAATTAAAAATTCTTTTGTACAAACTGTTAATTGTGAAAATATTTTAATGTGTAGGTAAAACCCGAGAAATATTTATATCTCACATTAATATGTTACATTGTACATTCTTTAATTCTGATTCAGTAGTCAGTAAATATACTACTTACGATCACAAGATATATGTATCCGTTCACTAGAGAACAACCATTTTCAATTACATATTCTGATTTTGATATATCAGAATTCAAGTAAAGCTTTAGCAGGTGTTATCTTCCTAAAGATCACTACATTCATGAATTATATTCATTCCTATTCTATGATAAATTATCACATCAAACCACCGAAATTATCATTCATTACTTTTGAAATCAACAACTCCTATTCATCAACCAATAGATCCGTTGACGATTACAATCAGCATTTAATCATCTAAAAATAAAATTTCTTGAAACCATCTAGGATTGATAATCAATGATTCCGATTCGTTAACCTTGAGAATGCTGACGAAGCAGCAAAAGCTATAGATGGTCTTAATGGCCAAAAGTTTGATGATAAAGAATGACGCATTGAAAAAGCTCAGATTTGGAACTGGAAAACGGATTGAGCAAACCATGAAGGAAGCTGTGGATAAATCACAAGGACTAAACCTGTAATCAAAGAATCTAGATGATTCAATTTCTGATAAAAACCACAGAAGATTTTTTTTATGCATTCTAAATCTTTATTGAAGAATTTTCCTCATTATCATTCGATCTTAGAAATTCTAAGATATCATCGTATCTTTCGTTATAAATATCCTCTATATTTCTGAAGATATCTTCATAACGATTCTTGTCCGCAATTAATTATCTCTTTGCGATATCTTTATTTCATCATAAAGGAAACTGTATTAGTTTCTATATTCTGTAAAATTCAAGTTTAAATTATAAATGTTTTGAAGAAGTGTTGGGAATTGAAGCATGAGTTAGTATAATATAATGACGTCAGGCCAACGTGATTATATTACAGTAAGTTATGCTAAATTTTTAATGGAAGATGATGATTCATAAACCTTATAATCATCATTTACCATGTTACACGACTCTTGTATTCTACTTAATCTCTGAACATATCAAGAAAATATATTCTTGATAGTTCTATTTTCAGTAATTCTGGTAATTTACCAAATCAAATCGTGATATTACGCTTAGAACAGTAGGTCCATTCGAAACTTCATACCTACAAATTCTGGACCATTACTCGCTTAACTTAGAGTTGAGAGGAGAATAAAAAGGCAAATAGCTCTGACATATAAGGGAAAATACAAAGCCCGATAACAACACGGAAATTACAAACCGTGTATATCAATGCGTATAGCAATATAAAGACACGGGAGAATTAAAAACACTATAACCCCAAGAGCATAGTAGAAGTAAACAGATTCCTCTGGTGGTAAAAGAAAAAGAAGAATGACTGCATATATGGTCAATATAATAACAAGTATCAATACGGGATTGAGCATATTAACAAATCTTTTGGAAGTATGAATTTAGGAAGAAAGTATAGAAGTGGTGAAGATAATGAAACGGAAGAAGCTAATTTATAGCAAAATTTCCAAACACAACAATCGAGACAATTTACCGCATTTAATCAAAGAAAATCTCAATTTCCTTAATTACCGGAGAATCAAATCTTATAAAGATTTACGAAGATTTCTTTAAATCCCTTAAATTCCGGAAGTCAACTATGACTACGTCAAAAGTTAAGACAAAACTTTATTACCTCATTTCACTCTTTTGTGATAGCTTCACTCGTACTCTTCGAGTAATCAAATTATTTTATCCATATTATTCAAAGGTGATAAAACTCTATTTTTCAACTCATATTCATCATTACAATATTCTTGTTGTAAACAATGACGATCTCTATCAAATTTAATGACTGTGATTTTCACGAACTCCTCTGTGCCTTATCTGCCCCAATATTGTGGCATAAACGCTCAAGGTTTTAAATGAGCTCAATACTATTCATAACACATTTCATGTGTTTAGTTTACTGAAATGCTTGTATAGCACCATCATCTCTTTTGAGGATAACCCAGTCAAATGACACTCTTGCTAATCCTTTAGATAACCTTCGCATTAATGATAAAATGCACTTCATAGAAGAACCTATAGAAATTATGGTTCGTATGATTTAAACGCTTGAAACAGAACAATATTCTATCCGTTGGAATTCACGAAAGGCCCCGAGCATACCTGGGAACGTGAAGACCAAATATAACGAAAATATCCTCACCTGTTTACAAACAACGCCGATTGATGGCAACAACTAAATTTCGGGACAAAATTTCTTTTAACGGGTAGGTACTATGACAACCCAGAAATTTCTGACTAAATTTAAACCTAACTTTTATATGATTCCGACGATTCACGAACAATTTTATGTAAATATATATATTAATTACATTACGTGTTATAATAATTTCTATTATTTAAACGATTTTAAAATAAACTTTAAAATATAATTGATTTTGAAAAACTAAATATTAAATAAATATTTCAAATATATATTTCGAAATATATATATATATATATATATATATATATATATATATATATATATATATATATATATATATATATTTCAATGTAATGAATTAGTAAAAAGAAAATAATACTTATCATGTAATAATAATAATAATAATAATAATAATAATAATAATAATAATAATAATAATAATAATAATAATAATAATAATAATAATAATAATAATAATAATAATAATAATAATGAGACTAAAAAGAATCCTAAACAAATACATCATTATGTTGACTAAAAATAAATAAAAATTAAAAAAAAGGAAAGTATAAACTAGTACATCCTTATGTTGACTAAAAATAAAATTATAAACTAGTATACATGTAGTCAATTTTGGTACATAAAGTATGTATTTTTATATTGAAATTTTAGGCTATAAATACTCATGAATGCAAGCATTAAACTTGCACCATTTCTCACACTTACAAAGTGTTTCTTTCTTTCTCTCCATTATCATCTTTGTTCTTACACTTCATTATTAGTATTCTTAATCAAGAATCAAACCACTAAAGGTAGTTATAAGCCTACTGAATTATAACATATTATTATTTATACATAAAATACTACGACGAAGTCATGAGCGGGTCATTTCAAAACGGGTTTTATGAGCGGGATAGAGCTAAGGAAAGTATGGGTTATAGCTATGGAGGTTATGGGTATTGTTCGTGAGGTCAACCTAGCATTTGTAATGTCCGTTGCATCTGCGTACTTTTTCTTGCAATATTGAGTCACAATATTGATACATGAGTGATGTTTCCATTTTCAATTAATATTATTATTATTACTATCATTATTATCACCAAGGTTATAATCAAGATAACGTGCACTATATATGAACCTCAATGCTACTTAAGGACTAGGGTAATCCTTGGTACCATTATGGGACGCTTGTGGATCTCGAATGCCAAACATAGATTTTGGTCAAGAGATCCTGGGCCAACCGGTAACAACTGATCATTCAAGTGACTTGTATGATAGTAACAAGATTTGAGATTGTCGTACAACGTCTTGTTAAAGATTATAACCCGAACTTTCTATAATTGGAAAGTTACTAAAAGTGGAAAATTTCCATAGATAGTAACCTTTTCGAAAATGGAATTTCTTTCAGAAAACCATTATCATTGGTATAGTTACCATACTTATGTCTATTAGACAACATCTGATCGTACATTCTATCTCTAGGTTGAGATCCCGGTCACTTATTTTCATTCATTTCATTCCTTTCAAGGAATACTTCAACAGCTATTTAAGGTAAGTTTTCATAGTTCCCTTTTATCTATATTTTGGGCTGAGAATACATGCGCTACTTTTATAACTCTTTTTATGAAATGAATACAAATACTAAAACTGATTTTTCGTGTGTTTATAGATCCCTTTTACTCTTTACATTTTTGGGCTGAGAATACATGCACAACTTTTATAACTGTTTTACACGCTAGACACAAGTACCAACTTTAAACTATGCTATACCCGGCTATGTTCGACTAAGTTCCTAACCGACAAGTATAAACACAACTTGTCTTTGGGGTAAACTATGAACAACTTTTGGATCTACGTGATCTACTAATTGGTCCCTGCGAGACCAAGCTTTTGAATAACTTTTAGATCTGCGTGATCTACTAATTGGTCCATGTGAGACCATGCTTATGAACAACTTTTGGATCTGCGAGATCTACTAATTAGTCCCTGCGAGACCAAGCTTATGAACAACTTTTAGATCTGCGAGATCTACTAATTGGTCCCTGCGAGACCAAGCTTATGAACAATTTTTGGATCTACATGATCTACTAATTGGTCCATGTGAGACCAAGCTTATAAACAACTTTTGGATCTGCGTGATCTACTAATTGGTCCCTGCGAGACCAAGCTTATAAATAACTTTTGGATCTGCGTGATCTACTAATTGGTTCATGTGAGACCAAGCTTATGAACAACTTTTAGATTTGCGAGATCTACTAATTGGTCCCTGCGAGACCAAGCTTATGAACAACTTTTGGATCTACGTGATCTACTAATTGGTCCATGTGAGACCAAGATTATGAACAACTTTTGGATCTGCGTGATCTACTAATTGGTCCCTGCGAGACCAAGCTTATGAACAAAAATCTTGTGGTCTAACACTATTACTGAAATCATTATTTATGACAAACCTATGAACTCACTCAACCTAGTGTTGACTTTTTAAGCATGTTTATTCTCAGGTACTTAAATATTGCTTCCGCTGTATATCTGATATTTTGATGATGATTGCTTGCCATGCTTGGAGTCTTCATTACATATCATACCAATTAAATACATTTAATGCATTGTTCATTAAATACAATGCAATCTATTTATCTTCCGCTGCAAAACTCAATAAAACGTCTCATATAGAGTCGTTCTCGTTTATACAACTGTGATTTGATATATTTAGTGACGTTATTCTTCCAGGCCCTATCTGGAGGATGTCACATTAATCAATCAAATATTAACAAAAATATACGTCCCTCTTTTTGGTAAAGTAATTTCGGCTATATTACCTAATTTTACTCCTGATGAATTTCTGGAATATTTTGGATTGATTGATTTAAAGATATTTATACCTTATGAATAAAAGGTAAATTTCGCAGTGATGAATTAAATTTTTGTATGATATCAATAATTTCAGTTTATTATACCTAATTTTATTGAATATCAATTTAATACTTTATAGCGAACGATTCAGCGTTTATTAACAAAAGGTTAAAGTAATAAATAAAAATAAAAATAAAAACTGTACATACTTACCTATGAGATAAAATTCTCAGAGACCTGCTTTAGTTGACTCATAAGAGAGTCGTTCGATTTGGTTTTCCATAGCTACATAAGCGTAACCTGGATTTTTCAATAACTTTTCTTCAAAACATATGAATGGTCCTTCTCTGCATAGAGTAATGAACTCAGTATTGGAATGTGTTTGATTGTTCGAACATTTCCCTTCGTGTGACCATTTTCCACATTTATGACATCTTTCAAGGTGTCGTGCTCTTCTTTTTTTTGAGGATTTTGATTTTCCTTTACCAAAATGTATCTTATTATGATTCTTCCTGAGTTCTTTCCTTACTTCATCCATTTTGCCTCTTATGAATGATACCAGTTCACTTGGGAAAGTGTTATTATTACGTTTAGTAATCATAGCGTGTAGTAGTAGACCATGATTCAAATCAAAGGAATTCTTCATCTCGTAAAACCTATAAAACAAAAATTCAGAATGGAGGGAGAAGACTAGTTCTTTAGGGTCTGCCAGGGAAAGACCATTCAGATTCCATTCTCGAGAACTACACGAAAACAGAGAATCTAACTCTAGACAACATTATATTATCCTTTAAAACATTTGAATCTCCCCACACTTAGTTAGCTGTGGTGTCGAACTTGTGATTAACTTCATTGTTAATTTCAATTGGAACATCAACAACTTGCATATCTCTGACTTTTGCTTCAAGTCATTTGTTGATTTCCTCTGTAACATTCACAAATTCAACTAACATTACCTTTTCTTTAGGTGACAAATTGGATACTAATCGGTTACATAACTTAAAGTTCCCCTTAATCCTAGCATCTTGAATCAGTTTATAAAGTTTCTTCGTTGAACTGTTAAAAACGGGTTCATCTAATTTCGTATCAACAACGGAGTTCTTTGTTATCAGGTCATCATTGGGTGTTACTTCATCTTCCCCACATTTAGGCATTTTTATTGGTTCAACAGTTTTGGTTGGTAGAGATTTAAACTTTTGCTTCACAAAGGTGACCGATTTGTCACCATCACTAAGTGTCATTCTACCCTCTCTTACATCAAAGAAAGCCTCGGTAGACGCTAAAAATGGGCGACCTAAAATTAGAGGAATATCAAGGTCTTCCTCCATATTGATAACTATGAAATCTGCAACAAAGGTCAAACTTCTCACTTTAACAAGTAAATTGTTGGCTATTCCAACCGGGTGTTTAATGGTTAGGTCAAATGATTGAACACCTATGTTGGTTGGTCTTAATTTACCCACATCTAATCTTTTATATAAGGAAAGAGGCATAACATTCGCACTTGCCCCTAAATCTGTGAGCCCATTATACATAACACCATCATTAAGCAAGTAAGAAATGATAAATTCACCCCCACTTTAGTAAGTGGAGTAGGTTTGTTAACTTTTTTTGGGTGCTCTTTTCTTGGTTCTTTCACTTCTACTTGAACTTCTTGTTCATATTTTTCTTCGTTTCTTGGAATGGGAGGTTTATATAGAAATTCTTCTTCATCACTCCAATTTAAAGCTTCTCCATCTTCCAATTTTGGTTTTTCATATGTCGTTGAAAACATATTTATGTTTTCATTCTGAGGGTTTTTTTGGTGGTGAAATTATGATTAACTTTATTGTCAACTTCCATCGGACCATGTATGTAATGTTTAACTCTGTGACCATTAACTTTAAATTCAATTCTGTTTGAATTTATCAACTCTATTGTTCCGTATGGGAAAACTCTTTTGACTATAAATGGTCCAGACCATCTTGATTTCAATTTTCCAGAAAATAGCTTGAATCGTGAATTGAAAAGAATAACTCTATCTCCTTCCTTAAATTCTTTTGAACTTCTGATTCTTTCATCATGCCATTTCTTCGTTCTTTCCTTATAGATTAACGAATTTTCATATGCATCATGTCTTAATTCTTCTAATTCGTTTAGTTGACTTAATCGTAGACGTCCAACTTCATGCAAATCAAGATTACATGTCTTCAAAGCCCAAAATGCTTTGTGCTCAATTTCTACTGGAAGGTGACATGCTTTTCCGTAAACGAGTTTAAAAGGTGTGGTACCAATTGAAGTTTTGTAGGCTGTTCTAAAAGCTCAGAGTGCATCCTCCAATTTCATGGACCATTCCTTCGGATTTGATCCTACAGTTTTCTCTAGAATACGTTTTAAAGCTCGGTTGGTATTTTCAACTTGTCCTTTTGTTTGTGGAAGATAAGCAGTTGAGATTTTATGAGTTACTCTATATCTTTTAAGAACTTTCTCAAGTTGATTATTACAAAAATGAGTACCCCGATCACTTATTAAAGCTTTCGGTGTTCCGAACCTAGCAAAAAGACGTTTTAAGAAGTTGACTACAACTCGTGCATCATTAGTTGGGAGAGCTTGTGCTTCCACCCATTTAGATAGATAATCAATGGCAACGAGAATGTAGAGATTATTATGAGATTTTGGAAATGGACCCATAAAGTCAATACCCCAAACGTCAAATACTTCACATACTTGAATGACATATGTATCTAAGAGCAGAATGATCGGTATAGACCACCGTTTTAGCTAGAACGAGATATGAACGAAATTTGTCAAAAGCAAAGACAATAGCAAGGAGTTCTTTTTCAGTAGTTGTGTAATTCGTTTGTTCTCCTTATAATGTCTTACTAGCATAATAGATAGGTTGAAATCGTTTTTCAATTCTTTGACCTAAAACGGCTCCCATTGCAAAATCACTTACATCGCACATGAGTTCAAATGGTAGATTCCAATTTGGAGTTATCATGATCGGCGCATTAGTGAGTTTTTCTTTAAGAATATTAAAAGATTTGATGCATTCATCTAAAAAGATGAATGGAGCATCTTTTTCAAGGAGTTTATTCATAGGAGTGGAAATTTTAGAAAAATCTTTTATGAAACGTCGGTAAAAACCAACATGCCCTAGAAAACTCCGAACTACTCTAACATTGGTGGGATGTGGAAGTTTAGCAATTACATCTACTTTAGCTCTATCCACTTCAATTCCTTCCTTTGAAATTTTATGACCAACAACGATGTCTTCTCTAACCATGAAATGGCATTTCTCCCAATTAAGTACTAGATTTGATTGCTCGCATCTAATAAGCATTCGTTCAAGATTAACTAGATATGTTTCAAAAGTATAACCGAAGACTGAAAAGTTATCCATGAAAACTTCCATGCATTCCTCTATCATGTCGTGAAAAATCGCCATCATGCACATTTGAAAAGTCGCAGGGGCGTTGCAAAGTCCAAATGGCATGCACTTGTAAGCAAAAGTACCATAAGGGCACGTGAATGTGGTTTTCTCTTGGTCCTCGGGTGCGATTGGAATTTAAAAGTATCCAAAGAAACTGTCAAGAAAACAATAGTAACTATTCCCAGCTAACCTTTCCAACATTTGATCAATGAAAGGTAAGGGAAAGTGATCTTTTTTGGTGGCATCATTTAATTTTCTATAATCAATACAAACACACCATCCTGTTACAGTCCTAGTAGTAATAAGCTCATCTTTTTCATTTGTGATGATAGTGATGCCACCTTTCTTAGGTACGCATTGAACTGGGCTTACCCATGGGCTATCAGAGATTGGATAAATTAAACCTGCATCGAGCAGTTTAATAATTTCTTTATTAACAACATCTTGCATATTTGGATTTAGTCTTCGTTGGCATTGCACATATGTTTTATGACCTTCTTCTATAAGGATTTAATGTGTGCAATACGAAGGACTTATACCTTTAATGTCATGAATCTTCCATGCAATAGCTGGTTTATGAGCTTTTAGCACATAAATAAGTTGAGATTTTTCATTTTCCGTAAGAGAAGACGATATTATTACAGGTAATTCAGATTCACCATGTAAATAAGCGTATTCCAAATGGTTTAGAAGTAGCTTTAACTCTAATATTGGTGGTTCTTCTATCGATGATTTGTAACGATATCTATCTTCCTCTTTCAGCATTTGAAGTTCTTCTATTGTTGGTTCGTATTGATTAGCCATGAGTGTAGCTAACATTTCCACTTCATCAATTGGTTCAGTTCCTTCTCTTAAAGAACATTCTCCTGTTCCTTGTAATTCTGGAAATTCTTGTAATAATTCTGCATGTGAATCTATAGTTTGAACATAAAAACATGTATCATCTGCAGATTGCGATTGTTGCATGGCTCTATCAACAGAAAAGGTAACACTCTCATCCTCTATACTTAGACTCAGTTTCTATCACACCCCCAGTTAGGGCATGGGTGAAATGTGACTTAATATCAAAATATACCAACATATTATAATAGGTGAGAACAATACTAAATGATAAAATTAACTTGAATGAGTACGCAGCGGAAAATGAAATGTCGTTACAAAGGAAATAAGTAAATGTTTAAATGCAATAGTAATATATGCGATAATCTCTTGATCATATGTCCAAGTAGCATCACATAAGTAGTAGATAAGTAGGGCTTGAATCAAACAGCACCTGAGACAAAACATGCTAAAGTGTCAACCAAAAAGGTTGAGTGAAGTTCATAGGTTTAATAAAAGTTTGACCGTTGTTTTAGACCACAAGATTTAGTTAGTAAGTTGATCTCGCAAGATCAAAAAGTTATGCCAAAGCGTGATATTTAGACTAAACGTTCAAGTTTGCCCCATGACAAGTTGTGTCTGTCCTTGTCGGTTTAAATTTCATTACCAAGTAATACAAAGACTTAGTCAAATGTATCGGGGACGTTACTCTCGATAGGCCTACCCCCAATAATTAAGCATGACGCAGCAATTAAAAATATCACTGTAGGGACTTAGTCGGACATAGCCGGGTATAGCATAGTTTAACAGTTTGGTACTTGTGTCTAAAGTGTAAAAAGTAAAAACAGCATGTGTCTCACCCCAAAAGTAAGTAAGTTTTCTAGCAATAAAGAGGGGCTATGAATTCACCTTAATAGGTAGAGAGAGCTAGTTATTCCTCGGAATAGAAAGTTGGACGAGTGAGCAAGAAAGTCAACCTTTGAAGATCCAAGAAGATTAACAAAGAAAAGAAGAACTCGATGAAGATGAAAGATTAAAGCCTTGAATATCTTGAAGAACACATTGAAGATTCTTGAAGATCACGAAGAATGCGAAGAACACTTGAAGATTACTTGGAAACCCTCAAGGATTTCAATGGTGTGGTGGTGGATTTCGGTTTTTGGGGCCGAAATCAAGAGAGGGAGAGAGAGAGAGAGAGATTTAAGAGTGAGATTTGATTGTGATTTGGTACATGGAATGGTTTAGCCTAGGTCCCTATTTATAGGAGTGTTAGGATTATTCTAGAATTAGGGTTTTATAAGAAATTACTTAGGAAATAAGTCTAACTTGGAAAAGGGGTTAGGGTTGGTGATTTGGGCCGAAATTTTAGAGGGTATGAGGGTAATTTTACCCTCTAAAATCGGCTAGGGTTTAGGGAGATTAGGGTTTAATATTTTCACTTTAAACCTTGCACTTTAATTTAGCTTAATTACCCCTTAATTATCCATGTTTACTTATTTTAAGTACACAAGTCTTAAAGTTATTTATTTGTTCACAAAGACTAATTAACTTATTATTTTTATTAACTTGACAATTAATGTAAAAAGTTAATTATCGTATTTTATAATTCTTAACACTTAATAATTTATTGATTAAAGTTTAATTATTAAGTTTAATTGTATTGTTGGGCATTTAATAAGGAATAGTATAGAATGGAAAAATGAGGGTCGTTATAGTACCTCCCCGTTATTGAAAACTTCGTCTCGAAGTTTTTAGGTAGTTTCCTCGTTTGCATCAGCAGTTGAGAAGAGATGGGGATATTTCCGTTTCATGTGGTCTTTGCATTCCCAGGTATATTCGGGGCCTCTACGCGAATTCCACCGGACTTTAACGATAGGTATGTTGCTTTTACACGTTTGTTTGACCTCTCCTTCCATGATTTCTATAGGTTCTTCAACAAAGTGCATTTGCTCATCAATGCGGACATCATCCAGAGGAATAACGAGTGTGTCATCAGCAAGACACTGTTTAAGATTTGATACATGAAACACATCATGTATTTGGCTAAGTTCGGTTGGTAGTTTTAATCGATATGCCACGGGACCGACTCTTTCAGTGATTGTGAAAGGTCCTACATATCGTGGACTGAGTTTACTTCGCTTACCGAAGCGGTAACTCCTTTCTAAGGGGATACTTTCAACATGACTTTATCACCAACTTGGTATTCGATGTCTTTTCGTTTCTTATCGGCATAGCTCTTCTGTCAGCTATGGGCAGTTTCTAAACGTTGCTTAATCTGAACGATCTTTTCGGTAGTTTCGTGGATAATTTCAGGACCAGTTAAATGTCTGTCCTCAAGTTCATCCCAACACAGAGGGGATCTACACTTACTTCCATATAAAGCTTCAAAAGGTGCAGCCTTAATGCTGGAGTGATAACTATTGTTATAAGAAAATTCAACCAAAGGTAGGTGTCTATCCCAACCTTTGCCAAAATCGATTGCACAAGCACGTAGCATATCTTCCATGGTTTGAATAGTTCTTTCACTTTGACCATCAGTTTGAGGATGATAAGCTGTACTCATGTCTATTTGAGTTCCAAGAGCAGATTGTAATGTTTTTCAAAATCTAGAAACGAATCGACTGTCGCGATCAGAAATAATCGAGATAGGAACACCATGACGTGAGACAATTTCTTTAATATAACGCTGTTCTAATCTCTCCATCTTGTTGGTTTCCTTGATTGGTATGAAATGCGCAGATTTAGTAAGACGATCAACTACGACCCAAATAGTATCGTTACCGTTCACAGTCTTAGGTAACTTAGTAACAAAGTCCATAGTGATATATTCCCACTTCCACTACGGAATATCGGGTTGTGTCAACAGACCAGAAGGCTTTTGATGCTCGGCCTTGACCTTCAAACAAGTAAGACACTTACTAACATAAGTAGCAATGTCAGCTTTCATATTAGGCCACCAGTAGAATTGCTTCACATCGTGATACATTTTACCGGAACCGGGATGAATAGAATATCTAGTCTTATGGGCTTCATCCAAGACTAGTTCACGGAGATTACCGAAACGAGGAACCCAAATTCTGTTGCCAAAGTACCGTGTACCATTAGCTTTCACTTGCAGTTAGTTTTCAAAACCAATGGGTCCTTCACCTTTGATAAGTGTCGGTTTAATGGCTTTCAATTGAGCTTCACAGCTTTGTGTGATAAGATTTGATTTGATTTTCAGGTTTAGAGCACGAACACGTTTAACATCGTCTTTTCGACTAAGGGCATCGGCAACTACATTCGCCTTGCCAGGATGATATTTCAGCTCACAGTGATAATCGTTCAATGTCTCGAGCCATCGACTTTGTCTCATATTCAACTGTTTCTAATCAAAGATATGTCTAAGACTTTTATGGTCAGTGTACACTGTAAAATGGGTACCATACAAATAATGTCTCCATATCTTTAATGCGAATACCATGACACCTAACTCAAGGTCATGTGTGGTATAGTTCTCTTCATGTTTCTTCAACTGCCTAGATGCGTAAGCAATAACCTTTTCTCGTTACATTAAAACACAACCAAAGCCTTGCTTTGAAGCGTCGCAGTAAACAACAAAATTATCAGTACCTTCAGGTAAAGATAGAATTGGGGCTGTGGTCAACTTCTCTTTCAGAATCTTGAAAGCAGATTCCTGTTCTTCGGACCACTCAAATTTCTTCCCTTTTTGAGTTAGCTTCATAAGAGGCTTAGCAATGAGAGAAAAATCTTTAATGAATCTCCGATAGTAACCGGCAAGTCCCAAAAACTGGTGAATATGTTTCGCAGTCTTTGGTATCTCCCAGTTCTGAATAGCAGTGCTTTTAGCAGGATCGACATGTATTCTGCTTCTATCAACAACATGGCCAAGGAATTGTACGGTTTTTAACCAAAACTCGCACTTAGATAATTTAGCATAAAGTTGTTCCCTTCTTAAGAGTTCAAGAATCATGCATAAATGTTGCTCATGTTCTTCCTCACTCTTGGAATAGATAAAGATGTCATCAATGAATACAATAACGAATTTATCGAGATAGGGTTTGCAAACACGGTTCATAAGATCCATGAACACAGCAGGAGCATTAGTCAAACCAAAAGGCATAACACAAAACTCATAGTGTCCATAGCTAGTGCGAAAAGCAGTCTTGGGAATATCAGATTCCTTGACTCTGAGTTGGTGATAACCTGACCTTAAGTCAATCTTTGAATAGACGCTTGATCCTTGAAGTTGATCAAACAGATCATCGATACGCGGCAACGGATAACAGTTCTTAATAGTAAGCTTGTTAAGTTCGCGATAATCAATGCACATCCTTAACGTACCATCTTTCTTCTTAACAAACAGAATAGGAGCTCCCCATGGGGACGAGCTAGGACGAATAAAACCTTTATCCAATAGTTCTTGGAGCTGATTAGATAATTCCTTCATCTCGGGAGGTGCTAAATGATATGGGGCTTTAGCAATAGGAGCAGCACCGGGAGTTAAATCAATTTGAAATTTAACTTGTCGAGGAGGTGGAAGACCAGAAAAGATCTTCGGGAAACACATCAGGATAGTCTTTAACCACTGGTACATCTTCAATACGCTTTTCTTCCGATTCGATCAGCTTAATGTCGGCTAGAATGGCTGGGTAACCTTTCATAAGGTATTTGCGGGTTTTAATAGAGGAGATGATGTTGAGATTGGAACCACTCTTTTCACCTTGGATGATGAGAGTCTCTCCATTTCCCAATGGAACATGAACAGTTTTATCGTAACACATGATAGCAGCATGTAATGGACGTAACCAATCCATACCAACTACGACGTCAAAACTTCCGAGTTCGGCCGGCAAAAGGTCTATCTTAAATTCCTTATCGGCTAAGATTAGGTTGCATTTTTTATAGATTTTATCGACTTGCATGACTTTTCCATTAGCCACTTCTACTAATCGTTTAGTTTCTAAGGGTTGAGGCTTTTCAGTAAATAGGGTACAAAAATTACTAGACATGTAACTTCTATCGGCACCAGTATCGAACAAAATAGTTTCATAACAATTATTGACAAGACACGTACACGTAATAACTTCATCTTCATCTCGGGCTTCAGCAGCAGTAATAACAAACGCACGACCCTTCGCAGCAGTAGCATTTGCTCCAGTAGCGGGATTATCCTTCTTCTTAGGACAATTCGGACTAACGTGTCCCTTCTCTCCACAAGTATAGCATGTAGGAGGAGCTTTAGCTGAAACAATAGCCTTATCCTTCGGAGGAGTTTTACACATCTTAGCAACGTGTCCCACTTTCTTACATAACACACAAACAGCAGTACACTTCCCCGGGTGATGCCTCTCACAACGAATACAGAAAGGATAAGTACCCTTATAATTTGACCTTGTGTTATTTGCAGGCTTCTTATTATCATTCTGAGCCGAACCTTGAGATGGCTCAAACTTCCTCTTACCATCATTACCCTTGGTTTCAACTTGCTTATTGGCTGACGCTCTTCTTCTCTTGGCCAACATGAGATGTTGTGCCATGAGGATCACATCATCAAGAGTAACCTTCTCGGCAGCAATTACATTCCCTTGAACATCCTCGGGAAGACCTTCAATATACCGCTCAATTCTTCTAGCTTCAGTAGGAAACATTTCAGGACATAGAGTAAAAAGCTCCAAATAACGATTGGTATAGTTCTCAATGTCAGTACCCTTGTCCTTGAGTTCCCAGAACTCAGCTTCAAGCTTCTGGACTTGACTTCGAGGGTAGAATTTGTTAAGCATCATGCTTTTGAGTTCGTCCCATGGAATTGCATTAGCATTATCAATTCCTACGGACTTGGCATGAGCAGTCCACCAAGTTAAAGCATTACCACCCAATGAGCTAGTGGCATACTTTACTCGGTCGTCATCACCACAGTTGCAAATACGGAAAGTAGATTCCATCTTCTCGAATCAACGAACTAGTTGGACAGCTTCTTTAGTTCCCTTAAATGCTGGAGTATGACAGTTTGAAAAATCCTTGTAGGAACAAGGTTTAGGTTGAGGATTGATATTATTGGGTTGAGCATTGCCTTGTGCGGCAGTGAGTAACTATTGAAATTGCTCAGTAGTCAAAACGATATTGTTAACAGTAGGTGCAGCTGGACGAACCATGATGTCGCTACATAAGTGAACATAAGTCGGATAAGTTAACAAATTATAGGGTTGAGCAATTACAAGTAGGAATAAGATAAAGTATTAATATCACATGAAATATATAAAATACTTTATTTTATTAATGAACTAGGCATTAAATAAGCCTTAATACACGATTTGAAAATAGAAATAGTCTTAAGGCATATCTTTTACACAGATGGAAAATAGAAAGATATCTAAAGAATATTAAGATTGAATAGTCATCACATTTCTTCTTCTCGTCCTCAAACTGCTTCATAACTTTTTTCCATGTTATCCTTCACAAGTTTCTCCAGTTTTCCAGTTTGAGATTCGAGAGACTCTTTGATGAACTTCTCATATCGCTCGTTCTTTGCTTTTTGCTTTTAGTAGAGGTACTCGAGATTGTCGTAAAGGTTGGTAATACGATTGTTAACGGCATTGGTGTTGTACTCTCTTAAAGCAAGCTTTTTGTCGACTCGACTTCTTTCCATTTTCATTCGGAAGTCCATATCCTCCTGGAGATGAGCAAGTGATTGCTTCCCCCAATGAGTGTTGCGTTCTTCCGCGTACTTTAGGAGCCTTAATTCTTTTCTTAGTTCAACATTTTCTTCCACCAACTTCTTAATTTCGCGGTCCTTCTCATCCATACGGACCTCCATTCTCGCCATGTGGAGAAGCAAACCCTCATACTTAGCAGCAACATTATAAGAAGGAGTCTGGGCTCTCTTCCTTGATGGACCAGCTTCTTCATGACGTTTTCCTTTATCTTCGATTCTCGGAGTTGGATAATATTGAGTAGACCTTTGTGAATTTCACAGAGTATTTGGACTATAGTTTGGTGAAGCAGGACTGTAAGAAGAACTTCGAACAGGTCTTGATGTTACAGAGTGTCCAACACGTACTACGGTAGTAGGATTGTGAATTGCCTTGTTGGGCTTGTTAACGCTTGAGCTTGACATCCTATCATTAGGAAAGAGACTTTGATTAGAATCTTTTAGTCAAGTTTAGGAAAGCATAAATGTTAAGATTATAGGGCAATCCTAAGTGCTTAAAAGTCTATGGCAGGAAAGGTTATAGTTTCCTAGATTGCTAAGGTACCCTAGCTAGCAAATAAGGCACACATAAAAATGCAATCCAGGTTCTCTATAACAGCCTGGTTTGCTCTGATACCAATCTATCACACCCCTAGTTAGGGCCTGGGTGAAATGTGACTTAATATCAAAATATACCAACATATTATAATAGATGAGAACAATACTAAATGATAAAATTAACTTGAATGAGTACGTAGCGGAAAATGAAATGTCGTTACAAAAAAAATAAGTAAATATTTAAATGCAATAGTAATATATGCGATAATCTCTTGATCCTATTTCCAAGTAGCATCACATAAGCAGTACATAAGTAAGGCTTGAATCAAACAGCACCTGAGACAAAACATGCTAAAGTGTCAACCAAAAAGGTTGAGTGAAGTTCATAGGTTTAACAAACGTTTGACCATTGTTTTATACCACAAGATTTAGTTTGTAAGTTGATCTCGCAAGATCAAAAAGTTATGCCAAAGCGTGATATTTAGACTAAACGTTCAAGTTTGCCCCATGACAAGTTGTGTATGTCCTTGTCGGTTTAAATTTCATTATCAAGTAATACAAAGACTTAGTCAAATGTATCGGGGACGTTACTCCTGATAGGCTGATAATGCTAAAAACGAACATATATTTCATAGCATTATTCCTCAAGAAAGACAAGATTTTAGTTTCAATTGTTCTATTTACAAGTAATATTCGTTTAAATAATAAAAGGTGAAGACAAAAGACAGATTCGACGAATTGAAGACGCAAACGACCAAAAAGCTCAAAAGTACATAATACAATCAAAGTGGTTCCAATTATTGATAAGAAACGTCTCGAAATTACAAGAGTACAAGATTCAAATCGCAAAGTACAAGATATTAAATTGTACGCAAGGACGTTCGAAAATCGAGAACCGGGACCAGAGTCAACTCTCAACGCTCGACGCAACGGACTAAAAATTACAAGTTAACCATGTATATAAATATAATATAATATATAATTAATTCTTAAAATTAATATATATATATATTATAATATATTTATAATTCATCGGCAAACAAAGAGCCAAAGCTGGGTGAGCTGTAATTTCAAACTCCGTGACTTGCGGAGTTTGAAGAAGGAAAATGCCGCGAGTCGCGGAGTTCCCCTGGACTCATTTCCCTATAAAAGCCAACGCAGTTCGACGAGTTTTAATATCATAAATCAATCTCTCTCTATATATGTATACGTAATATTCATATTTATATTTTATATTTTATATTTTAATTTTAATTTCTAATAATAAGGGTATGTTAGCGAATGTTGTAAGGGTGTAAGTCGAAATTCTGTCCGTGTAACGCTACGCTATTTTTAATCATTGTAAGTTATGTTCAACCTTTTTACATTAATGTCTCGTAGCTAAGTTATTATTATGCTTATTTAAAACGAAGTAATCATGATGTTGGGCTAATTACTAAAATTGGGTAATTGGGCTTTGTACCATAATTGGGGTTTGGACAAAAGAACGACACTTGTGGAAATTAGAATATGGGCTATTAATGGGCTTTATATTTGTTTAACTAAATGATAGTTTGTTAATTTTAATATAAAGATTTACAATTGGACGTCCCTATAAATAACCATATACACTCAATCGGACACGATGGGCGGGATATTTATATGTACGAATAATCGTTCATTTAACCGGACACGGGAATGGATTAATAGCCACTAGAATTATTAAAACAGGGGTGAAATTATGTACAAGGACACTTGGCATAATTGTTAACAAAGTATTAAAACCTTGGGTTACACGCAGTCGATAACCTGGTGTAATTATTAAACAAAGTATTAAAATCTTGTTACAGTTTAAGTCCCCAATTAGTTGGAATATTTAACTTCGGGTATAAGGATAATTTGACGAGGACACTCGCACTTTATATTTATGACTGATGGACTGTTATGGACAAAAACCAGACGGACATATTAAATAATCCAGGACAAAGGACAATTAACCCATGGGCATAAAACTAAAATCAACACGTCAAACATCATGATTACGGAAGTTTAAATAAGCATAATTCTTTTATTTCATATTTAATTTCCTTTATTTTATATTTAATTGCACTTCTAATTATCGCACTTTTATTTATTGTTATTGTATTTAATTGCACTTTTAATTATCGTACTTTTTAATTATCACAAGTTTATTTTATCGCACTTTTAGTTATCACAATTTCATTATCGTTATTTACTTTACATTAAGTCTTGTATTTATTTTTAATTTTGGTTTTAACTACGACTAAAGTTTTAAAATCGACAAACCTGTCATTAAACGGTAAAAACCCCCTTTATAATAATAATATTACTTATATATATATTTGTGGAACGAACCGGACTTACTAAAAACTACACTACTGTACGATTAGGTACACTGCCTATAAGTGTTGTAGCAAGGTTTAAGTATATCCATTCTATAAATAAATAAATATCTTGTGTAAAATTGTATCGTATTTAATAGTATTTCCTTGTAAAATATAAGCTATTTTATATACACTTAGCGAGAACATCAAGTATTTTTGACGCCGCTGCCGGGGAACTCAATTTCTTGCTTAAACGCCGGAAGCGCAACGCTAAATAAAAAAAAAATATTTTTAGTTTACTTTTATAAAATACGTTTTTGTAAAAATACGTTTTAAATATTCGAAAACATAGAAAAAAAAAATTTAATATTTTTAAGAGATTGTTAAATATTTAAGTTTTATAAAGTTTCTTTATTTTTATTTTATAAAAATATAAGTTTTATTTAAATATTTTGTTTTTATTTAAAACATAAAATCAAAAACCGAAAAAAAATTTATATATAAATCTAGTTTTAAGATTTTTATTTATAAAATTGTAACATATTTTTATTTCTATTCTAGTTTTTAAAATATAAGTTTTATTTAAATTATATAAATATTTTAATTAAATTAAAAACAGAAAAATAAAAAAAAAATATATATATATAAATAAATAAAAAAATCGAAACCTGTCAAACGAAGCTACCTAATCTGAATTTTCGAACCCCGCGACTCGCGGAGTTTTCCAGCTTCGGGCACCGCCACTCGCGGAGCCGGCCTGACACACGTGGCCAGAAACCCTAATCGCAATTAATACGGGGTAATTATTATTATTATTAACTTTAAACCTAATTAGGTTATTTATATTATATTAATTAGTTTAGTTATTTTATTATTTGTATTATTTAGTTAAATTAGTTTAAATAAAATATAAAATTAATAGTTTTATAAAATAAATAATATAAAAATAATATTTTTATAAAAAATTGTACTTTTTACAACTTTTAATATATTTTTATATTTTGTCTCTTTTTAATTGTTTTAGCGTAATATTTGTATTTTTCGCTCGTATTTAGTTATTAATTCATAGTTTTTGCCATAGTTATTTTTTTTATTTAGATTTTTAGGCTTTGCCATAAAATCCCTTAAGTGCTTTTTCTTTAGACTAAGATTAAAGTGCTTTAGAATTTTGCGACGTCTTTTTAAGTTTTAGTACCTTTTTAAGTCATTTCCATTTGGGATATAGTTTTACTTGTAAGCTTTAATATTTTTAGACACCTTTTACCTATGTATCAATTATCATTCCAATTAGTAATCTCAATTTACGATTATAATGTTAAGTTAGTGGTAGTAATAAGGTTGGGTTAGTCGAGTGTTTTAAAGTTTTATAAGTCACTCTTTTTCTTTCTTATTTTTCGACGCCTTTTATTTTTCAACTCTTTTCTTTTTCTTCCTTATTTCTCGACGCGCTCTTTTTCTTTCTTATTTCTCGCTATTCTAGTTTTTAGGACATAGATTTTTATTCTACTTCTTATCTAAATTTCTTAAAATTACGAAAATTTATTTTAAGTGGTTAAATTGATAGACATCAAAATTTTCTGGTTCGTAGTAATAGTTGGATTTGTACGTGGACCGGGTTATTGGAGCCAAACAGTACTCAATTATATTGAGACCAAACGAATCCTGCTCCTCTACTGCATCTTTTGGCTATTCGAAAAATGGCCAAAATCGGAAAAGTCTATTGATTGGATAACTTATATAATTTTTCTTTCCTTTTTAAAAACTAATAGGATATTCAGTGAATGCACCGAGCAAGACGTTCACCACCTTTTGTACGTTCACCACCTGTAACTAGATCAAGACATCTAGCTAATATTGTCGCCGTTGATAATCCATTTTTTGAACCCGACCTCACAATTGAGAATCCGGAGAATATTCAGGGACGATTCAAAGATCCTGAACCACTAAACTTTCCTCCGGAAACACCAATCATTCAAACAGAGATTGTTGAGGAACGAACCATTAAATCAGAATCCTCTAGTGATTCCGATTCAACAAATTCAATTATGGAGAATCTGGAACCTTTAAGTATGGAAGACCGAATGAGAGCTAAACGCATTGGCCAAGGTCACGCAATTACTCATCCAGACATTAATGCGCCAGATTATGAAATCAAAGGACAAATTCTACACATGGTGACTACTCAATTCCAATTTAGTGGTGCACCGAAGGAAGATCCAAATGAACATCTTCGTACCTTTAATAGGATCTGCACACTATTTAAAATCCGAGAAGTGGAAGATGAACAGATATATCTCATGTTATTTCCCTGGACTTTAAAGGGAGAAGCCAAAGATTGGTTGTAATCGTTACCTGAAGGGGCGATTGATACCTGGGACGTTTTAGTTGAAAAATTTCTTAGACAATTCTTTCCGGCATCTAAAGCCGTAGGACTTCAAGAAGAAATTGTTACGTTCACACAGAAGCCAAATGAAACTCTATATGAGGCGTGGACAAGATTTGGAAAATTATTAAGAGGATGTCCGCAACATGGTTTAGACACCTGTCAAATAGTACAAATATTCTACCAAGGATGCGACATCACTACAAGGAAAGACATCGATATAGCAGCTGGTGGTTCTATTATGAAGAAAACTGAAACTGATGCTTACAAAATTATTGATAACACTGCTTCCCACTCACATGAGTGGCACCAAGAAAAAGATATCGTTAGATCATCTAAAGCAGCTAGAGCCGATTCTAGCCATGACTTAGATTCCATTTCAGCAAAGATAGATGCTGTCGAGAGACGAATGGAAAAGATGACTAAAGATATACACTCAATACGAATTAGTTGTGAGCAGTGTGGAGGACCACATTTGACAAAAGATTGTCTCAGTATTGAACTAACAATGGAACAAAGAGAGAATGTTTCATATCTAAACCAAAGGCCTGAAAATAATTATCAGAATAATTATCAACCGCCAAGACCGATTTACAATCAAAACCAGAATAATAACTGAAATATTCCATACAACAACCAACAAGGTCCTAGCAATCAACAAGTATCCAATAATACTTACAACCAGCAAAGACGTAATTTTCAAAACAAACCACCACAAACCGATGATAAAAAGCCGAATTTAGAAGATATGATGACGAAGCTAGTTGAAACTCAAACGCAATTTTTCACATCCCAGAAACAAACTAATGAACAAAATACTCAAGCATTTAGAAATCAACAAGCTTCTATTCAAAACTTGGAACAAGAAGTAAGTAACCTAGCAAGGTTAATAGGTGAAAGAAAACCGGGAAGTTTACCTAGTGATACAAATGCAAACCCCCGGAATGAAACAGCTAAAGCCATTACCACAAGAAGTGGTACAACACTTAAACCACCTGAAATACCTGTAATTTCTGATGAAGCTATTCCTACTCCACAAGAACCACAATCTGAACAAGATAAGGAAAAAGGACCGGTAGTTAAAAACGTTAATGAAGATAACACAGTTAAGGCTAAACCTTATGTTAAACCATACCAACCACCACTTCCTTACCCGAGTAAAATGAAAAAAGAAAGACTTGAAGCCGAGCAATCCAAATTCTTGGATATGTTTAAACAGATAAATGTAAATCTTCCTTTCATTGACGTGATTTCAGGAATGCCTAGATATGCTAAATTCTTGAAAGATCTAATTACAAATAGAAAGAAAATGGAAGAACTCTCAGCCGTTACTATGAATGCTAATTGTTCAGCAGTACTGTTGAATAAGATACCAGAAAAATTATCTGATCCAGGAAGTTTCACAATTACATGTTTTCTGGGTAGTCTTAGTTCAATAGAAGCATTGGCAGACTTAGGTGCTAGTATAAATTTAATGCCATATTCACTATACGCTAAACTAGACCTTGGAGAATTGAAACCAACAAGAATAAGCATACAACTAGCCGATAGATCAATAAAATATCCTAGAGGGATAATGGAGAACATGCTAGTTAAAGTTGGTACTTTAGTATTTCCAGTAGATTTTGTTGTTCTGGACATGGAAGAAGATTCTCAAGTTCCTCTCATATTAGGAAGACCATTCTTAAACACGGCTAAAGCAATGATAGACGTGTTTGGTAAGAAACTGCCCTAAGTATAGAGGATGAGAGTGTTACCTTTTCAGTTGATAGAGCAATGCAACAACCGCAATCTGCAGATGATACATGTTACTATATTCAAACTATAGATTCACATGCGGAATTGTTAGAAGAATTTTCAGAATTACAAGGAACAGTAGAATGTTATTTAGGAGAAGGAACTAAACTAATTGATGAAGCTGAAATGTTAGCTACACTAATAGCTAATGGATATGAACCAACAACAGAAGAAATTCAAATGCTAAAAGAAGAAGACAGATATCGATATAAATCATCGATAGAAGAACCTCCGACACTAGAGTTAAAGCCACTTCCAAACCATTTGGAATACGCTTATTTACATGGTGAATCTGAATTACCTGTAATAATATCGTCTTCTCTTACTGAAAATGAGAAATCACAACTTATTTCTGTGTTGAAAGCTCATAAACCAGCTATTGCATGGAAGATTCATGATATAAAAGGAATAAGTCCTTCGTATTGCACACATAAAATCCTTATGGAAGAAGGTCATAAAACGTATGTGTAACGCCAACGAAGACTAAATCCTAATATGCAAGATGTAGTTAAAAAAGAAATTATTAAACTGCTAGACGCGGGTTTAATTTATCCAATTTCTGATAGTCCATGGGTAAGCCCAGTTCAATGCGTGCCTAAGAAGGGTGGCATGACTGTCATTACAAATGAGAAAAATGAGCTTATTCCTACTAGGACTGTAACAGGATGGCGTGTATGTATTGATTATAGAAAATTAAATGACGCCACCAGAAAAGATCACTTCCCCTTACCTTTTATTAATCAAATGTTGGAAAGATTAGCCGGAAACAATTACTATTATTTTCTTGATGGTTTTTCTGGATATTTTCAAATTCCAATAGCACCTGAAGACCAAGAGAAAACCACATTCACATGCCCTTATGGTACTTTTGCTTACAAACGCATGCCATTTGGACTTTGCAACGCCCCTGCAACCTTTCAAAGGTGCATGATGGTGATTTTTCACGACATGATAGAAGAATGCATGGAAGTTTTCATGGATGACTTTTCAGTCTTCGGTGATACATTTGAAACATGTCTAGCTAATCTGGAACGAATGCTTATTAGATGCGAACAATCAAATCTAGTACTTAATTGGGAGAAATGCCATTTCATGGTTAAAGAAGGCATCGTTCTTGGTCATAAAATTTCAAAAGAAGGAATTGAAGTGGATAGAGCTAAAGTAGATGTAATTGCTAAACTTCCACATCCCACCAATGTTAGAGGAGTTAGGAGTTTTCTAGGGCATGCCGGTTTTTACCGACGTTTCATAAAAGATTTTTCTAAAATTGCCACTCCTATGATAAACTCCTAGAAAAGGATGCTCCATTCATCTTTTCAGATGAATGCATCAAATCTTTTAATATTCTTAAAGAGAAACTCACTAATGCACGGATCATGATAACACCAAATTGGAATCTACCATTTGAACTAATGTGTGATGCAAGTGATTTTGCAATGGGAGCCGTTTTAGGACAAAGGATTGAAAAACGGTTTCAACCTATATATTATGCTAGTAAGACTTTACAAGGAGCACAAACAAATTACACAACAACTGAAAAAGAACTCCTTGCTATTGTCTTTGCTTTTGACAAATTTCGTTCATATCTCGTTCTAGCAAAAACTGTGGTCTATACCGACCATTCTGCTCTTAGATACCTATTTTCGAAACAAGATGCCAAACCAAGACTAATCCGTTGGATCTTACTCTTACAAGAGTTCGATATTGAAATCCGAGATAAAAGAGGAGCAGAAAATCTCGCCGCTGATCATCTTTCTCGCCTTGAAAATCCCGAATTAGAAGTTCTAAATGAATCGGCCATACAAGACAACTTTCCTGATGAATATCTATTGAAGATAGATTATAATGAAATTCCATGGTTTGCAGACTATGCAAACTATTTAGTATGTGGATTCCTTGAAAAAGGATTATCGTACCAAAAACGAAAGAAATTTTTCAGTGATATAAAACACTATTTCTGGGAAGATCCACATTTGTTTAAAAGTTGTCCCGATGGAATAATACGCCGATGTGTATTCGGAGATGAAGCTAGTAAAATTTTAAACCATCGTCACACAGGACCAACAGGAGGGCATTATGGGCCTCAACTAACAGCAAGAAAAATTTATGATGCTGGATTCTGTTGGCCTACAATTTACAAAGACGCACACCTTCTTTGCAAATCCTGTGATGCATGTCAAAGGGCCGGAAAAATAAGTCAACGTGATGAAATGCCACAAAATGTCATTCAAGTATGTGAAGTATTTGACATTTGGGGTATTGACTTTATGGGTCCATTTCCAAAATCTCATAATAATCTCTATATTCTCGTAGCCATTGATTATGTATCTAAATGGGCGAAAGCACAAGCTCTCCCAACTAACGATGCGCGAGTTGTAGTCAATTTTTTAAAAAGTCTTTTTGCAAGGTTTGGAACACCGAAAGCTTTAATAAGTGATCGGGGAACTCATTTCTGTAATAATCAACTTGAGAAAGTTCTCAAAAGATATGGAGTAACTCATAAAATCTCCACCGCATATCTGTTAGGATTCAAAAGATTACCAAGTTTCCATATCCATATATGTATATGTCTAAAATCATTTTTATAAACATAGAAAGCGGAAGCATATTAAAACAATCTTTACAAAGTTTAACCATTTAAACATGAATCCCAAAATAGATCAAGTCAAGAATAATATGCTTACATACAACAAGTGAGTTTAGAGTTTTACCTCCTCAAGCTAGTTGAGGGTTACTACAAGATGATGAAGAAGATGATGATGAACAAGCTTCTTACTTGAAGCCTCAAGCTTGAAATACCCACAAGCAATAACCCCAACACCTTTGTAATTAGTTAGGATTTAAATGACACTATAAATGAGCTTGTAAAAACCAAATTAAGACCTCCCTTTTGGCAATAAAAGGCCACGGCCTTCAGCACAACAGCAGCAGAATTTTGTGCAGTTTTCTAGCTCTTTTGATATGTTTGAATGCATGTGTGTGTGGAATACTAAGTCCCCTTGGTCTTAGTTAAGCATGGGTAGCAAGTATTAAACAAATGCATGCTTATTCTAACTCCCATGCCACTCACATTGCCATAATATAATATACTTTTATAAAAAAAAAAAACTGATTTTATAAAATCAGTTTTTTTTATAAAATGTATCATAACTTAATCAATTATTTAACCTATAAATAATTAAATCCTTGTTATATAAGTTGTTCCATAACTTATATATAAACATATCAAGTAATATTATTTAAGAAGCCTTTTCCTTAAAATTCAAGTGTCGCGTATTTAATCAATGATCCAATCGTTAAGATCAAATACGAACAAGGTGTCGGTAAGCTTGTTATTGGGTATGACCCGACTTGGATCAAAACATATTAGCCACATTAATTTAATATGTCTCTCGGGCATACGAAAAACCTTCAATCTCCCACTTGCACGAGAAACATAAGAAATTAATGCAAGTGACGGATACCACCTAACGACCGTCCATCACCCCCAATATGTTATGACTTTGTGCCATTCAATAACATCATCCCTTTCGAGTTCCCATCTCGAATATGAATAGGTGAATCTTTTCATTATATCCTTTCGTCCTAGATGTCATGTTAAATCCAAGAGACACAGAGTGATCACTCTCTTCTAGATTTAACTTTATCAGGCCTTAGACATCTGACTCTCAACGAATAAGAGGGACAAATTCCATCTTGACTACATACGTCCTAAATATATATACCTTGTATTATACCTGAGCTCTTCCTTATGAACTACCATATTTCAGAATAGCGAAGGAATGAATCAAGGCACAATACTTGGTAAATATCCGAACCCAATATGTATCTCAGGTCAGAGGATACAATGATATTCGCCTTTACTCAAGACTACATGTGATCAACCACAAAGGCTCCATTTAGTAAATCTTGAGGGCGGGTCTTCCAATATTTGTATCCCACAAATATCTATGAACCTTGGTTGCAACCTTGCCCCACATTCAGTCCGTGAATGTGTACCAATCCAAGTTCATAATAGTCTAAACCTCACACTTGTTCCCACAAATGTGATCAACTACGGAATTTAGAATAATTGCTTATTCATGGATAAAATATGAAAAATAGGAACTTAACTCAAAATAAATTAAACCATAATTATATTAATGAGTTTGAACAATTTCGTTCCATTACAATACTTAAAACAGATCATGACCAATCACTAGAATATCGAAGCCCTAATGCACAAACATGTCCTGCATGTTTTGATCCAAGTAAGAGCTTCGTGAGAGGATCCGCTATATTAAGATCTGTGTGAACTTTGCGAATACATATCTTTCCCTTTTCAACTTCATCCCTTATGTAGTTGAATCTCCGCTCAATGTGACGGGTCTTTTGATGAGCACGAGGTTCCTTGATTTAAGCAATCGCACCCTCGTTGTCACAAAAGATCTCAAGAGGGTCCTGAATGGAAGGGACTACTCCTAAGTCGTCGATGAATTTCTTCATCCATGCAGCTTCCTGAGTTGCTAATGATGCGGCGATGTACTCCGACTCTGTAGTGGATAGAGCAACAACATCCTGTTTTGAACTCTTCCAAGAGACCGCACATCCATTTAATGTGAAGACATAACCGGATTGTGATCGAGAATCATCACAATCAGTTTGGAAACTCGCATCCACGTAACCTTTTACAGCGAGTTCCTCCTCACCAGACCCATATATCAGAAACATATCCTTAGTCCTCCTAAGGTATTTCAATATACTTTTAACAGCAATCCAATGACCGTTTCCTGGGTTATTCTGGTATCTACTTGTCAGGCTAAGAGCGCATGACACATCCGGTCTAGTGCATATCATTGCATACATGATTGACCCAATGGCAGAAGCATATGGGACTTTCTTCATTCTCTCATGTTCATCTTTCGTGGTGGGGCACTGAGATGTACTGAGAAGTGTTCCCTTTTGAATAGGTACCAAACCTTTCTTAGAGTTCTCCATCTTGAACCTTTTCAAGATCTTTTCAATGTATGCACTTTGATTTAAACCTATCAGTTTCTTGGATCTATCCCTGTAGATCCCAATCCCCAAAACGTATTGTGCTTCTCCAAGATCCTTAATGGAGAAGCATTTGCTTAACCAAGTTTTAACACCTTGCATTGCCGGAATATCATTTCCAAATAACAATATATCATCCACATATAGTACAAGGAACATGATAGTGCTCCCACTAGCTTTCTTGTATACACAAGCTTCATCACCATTTTTAATGAAGCCAAATTTCTTGGCCTCCTCATTAAAACGATGATTCCACATTCTAGATGCTTGTTTCAATCCGTAGATTGACTTCTTTAACTTGCATACCTTTTTAGGATATTTCGGATTAACAAAACCCTCAGGCTGAACCATATAGACATCTTCCTCAAGATGTCCATTTAGGAAAGCGGTCTTGACATCCATTTGCCATATTTCATAATCATAATGAGCAGCAATGGAAAGTAATATCCTAATAGACTTTAGCATTGCCACAGGCGAAAAAGTTTCATCATAGTCAACCCCTTGAGTTTGAGCGAAAACCTTTTGCTACAAGTCTAGCTTTATATGTATCCAAGTTTCCATGTATGTCGGTTTTCATTTTGAAAAGCCATTTACAATCAACTAGCCTTGAGCCAGCAGGTTGTGTAACAAGTTCCCAAACTTGGTTGTCATACATGGATTGCATCTCAGCGTTCATGGCTTCCTGCCATTTATCTTTATCAATCCTTGATAAAGCATCTTGGTAGTTTATTGGTTCATCCAAATCAACCACATAGCAACCATCCATGAGAAACCCATATCTCTCAGGAGGATTACTAATCCTACCAGATCTGCAAACGTCTTGTGTATTTTGATCATCCATTTGATCATTCTCAACATTTTCATGTTGAGTGCTAGTGTCAACCAATTGTGTATCATCTACTTGATCTTGAACCTCCTCAAGATCTATCTTCCTTTCACTATTTCCTTCCATTAGGAACTTAGTTTCAAGGAATTCCGCCTTCCGAGCAACAAATACATTCTGCTCGGATGGATCAAAGAAATAATATCCCATATCATTCTTGGGATATCCTATGAAGATACACTTTGTGGATCGAGCATTCAACTTATTAGGGACGTAACGCTTAGGGTAAGCTTCACATCCCCATACCTTTAAGTATGATAGTGATGGAGGTTTTCCAAACCACATCTCATGAGGTGTTCGTTCCACTTTCTTGGTTGGGGCCATATTTAAAATACGAGCCGTGGAGCATAGACAATAACCCCAAAATGATAGAGGTAACGAGCTTCTAGCCATCATAGATCGAACCATATCCATTAGGGTTCGGTTCCTCCTTTCGGAAACTCCATTCAGTTGGGGTGTTCCAGGAGGAGTGAGTTGTGAGATAATCCCACAACTTCTAAGATGATCTTGGAAGGCATCGCTTAGGTATTCACCTCCTCTATCGGTATGCAGTACCTTGATTGTCTTGTTGAGTTGATTTTGTACTTCGTTTTGATATTCTTTGAATGCTTCAAAAGTTTCATCCTTATGCCTTAACAAGTAGACATATCCGAAACTACTGAAGTCATCAATGAATGTAACAAAGTATCTTTTACCATTCCTAGTCATGGGCTTAAAGGGACCACACACATCCGAATGTATTAATCCCAACAAGTCTTTAGCCCTTTCATAGGTCCCTTTGAAAGGTGCTTTAGTCATTTTGCCTTGTAAACAAGATTCACATACATCAAACGAGTCCATCTCATTTGATTTTAAAACTCCATTCTTTTGAAGTGTATGCATTCGGTTCTTGTTTATGTGACCAAGGCGACAATGCCATAAGTAGGAATCACTCAAATCCCTTTTGAGTTTCTTGGTGCTTGTATGGTATATTGAGCTACTAGATGATGTGTTATCATGAACCAATTCATAAATTCCATTTGAAGGCGAAGCCTTGAAATAGAATACATTATCTAAACAAACATGGATATCATCATTAATAAAATTAACATTAAAACCATATTGTTTCAAACGGGAAACAGAAATAATGTTTCGACACAAGTCGGGTGCATACAAAACATCATTCAAAATAAGTTCCATGCTACTTGGAAGTTTTAACACAAAGTCTCCTTGAGCTTTCAATTGCACTTTAGCTCCATTACCCATGAAGAGACTTGATGTTCCCGTTTGCTTGTTACTTCTTTTGAACCCCTGCAAAGAATTGCAAATGTGAGTTCCACATCCAGTGTCTAATACCCATGTATTAGAAGAAGTAATATTAAGCTCTATATATACCATATATATATTACCTGAGGATTGCCCCGCATCCCTCTTTTCCTTCAACTCCTTAAGGTAGACCGGACAGTTTCGTTTCCAATGACCCATCTCACCGCAACCGAAACATGGGTCTTCCTTGGGGTTTGCCTTTTCCGCAACCTTTTGCTTTTTGTTCTTGTTCTTGTTTGGGGTAACCATCTTCACCTTTCCCTTGCCTTGATAGGCGGGTCCTTTTCTCTTAGCCACCTTAGGCTTAGAGGTGTTGTTACCTTTTGACCCGCCATCATTGATCATTAGCATGGGTGAAGCCCTTTTACCCATGCTTGTTTCGGCCGTCCTTAACATGCCATGAAGCTCACCGGTGGTCTTATCCATCCCATTCATATTGTAATTAATTACAAATTGGTCAAACCTCTTTGACAAGGAGTTTAGGATAAGATCGGTGGCTAGCTCATTAGAAATGTTGAGGTTAAGACGGTTTGCGCGATCAATGAGGCTTTTCATTTTGAGGACATAGGAGGAGACGGATTGGGTGTCATCCATACGACATGCATGTAGCGCTCGAACCATTTCGAAGCGCTCGACACGTGCTTGTTGAAGGAACATCTCCTTCAATTGCGTTATCATGTCATATGCACTATGATGTTCGAAATCGTTTTGGAGTTCGGGTATCATAGTCCCAAGCATTAGGCAACCAACTTGCACCGAATCGGCACAATATTTGTCATAGTAAGCCATGCCCTCCGTATCATCCATGTCGGGTTGATCGGGAATGGGGTCCTCCAACACATACGCTTTATCCTCGAGTTTGAGGACAATCCTAAGATTACGGAACCAATCCATAAAGTTCGTATGGTTGAGTTTGTCTTTCTCGAGGAGAGACCTTAATGATAGGTTGTTTAGGTTAAGTGGTGCGTTTTGCATGTTGTTGTTGTTATTAGCAGCCATCTACAAAATTAACAAAGTTCATTTAAATATTGATTTCAAATTTAATAAACAATACCCTTTTATATTATAATTGTCTTATTAAATATTAGAATCTAACGGTAAATCAAATTTCGGTTAGGTGACCTTTATCCCGTTATTTGATTTAGCTAGGTAGTCATTTATATGACAATTGCAATCCTTTTGCAACTTCTAAATTATGGGATCATGCAATCCTTTTGCATGGCATATTTATCCCATCAACGCCTATTTGTTCCTCATGCTTCGGTGACCCTAAGTTCATGATTCCCAAATCAAGTCGTCCTACTTGTGTAAACATGTAAAATTAATCATGCAAGTGGTTAGGTGACCTTTATCCCACAAGCATGTGAATTTTACCTTAACCATATTAGCTTGCTCATAACGGTTAGGTGACCTTTATCCCATTATGAGTTCACTACTATGTTCAAGTGTCCCACAATAGGATGGCGTTTAACTTGTTTTCCTTGTTTTAGTTTTAAAGGGATTTTAAGTCTTTCTTAAATTCTAGTTTAAGCCAACATTTTGCCATACACCAACATGCATTTGATGTATGGTATATAATGAAAAACCCATTTCATATCATTAGTAAAATAACCAAATTTTACTTGATATAAACCATTTTATATACATTTTGTATCTAGTACCTAATAACCATTTATTAGTGTCTTTTGTTGTTTTAATTATAACCAATTATAATGTCATTTTTGCAAGTTGTTTCATGAGATCTTGTAACAACCAAACACATACACAAAACCATACAAGCATGCAAAATAAAAGTCCACAATCATGCCAAAGTGGTAAACACTTGTTTAGCCAAAACAAGTGTTACCTAAAGGGTTAAGACCACAAAGTAGGAGATTAACAAATCTCCCACTAACTCTTGCATCCTTATGCTCCATCTTGTAATCTTCTTGAATCTTCACTTTTCTTTTACAAAATATATAACCTAATA
Source organism: Rutidosis leptorrhynchoides (assembly GCF_046630445.1). NCBI lineage: Eukaryota > Viridiplantae > Streptophyta > Magnoliopsida > Asterales > Asteraceae > Rutidosis > Rutidosis leptorrhynchoides. Next base: position 61,644,984 of record NC_092334.1, read on the forward strand.
CATTTTTCTAGAAAAGGTAATTACAACCTAATCTATTTTACATACCAAATAAAATAAATTACATCACCAAAATTACAAGATTATTACAAACCAAATGAATGAATTTACAATCATCAAAATACAACCAAATCACACACAAATCCAACCACAAGGTCAAGGCATGATTGTGAACCAAAACAACAACAAATCTTGGCCAAACTTGAAGCTCCAAAACCCATTTGGAACCCCAAAAATTCGGCCATAAAAAGACCCCCACCCAAAACCCAAAATTTTACTTTCTAGTTTCATGCATGTTACTAGATTGTAAAGAAAATGGGTTTACAAGCCAAATACAAGAAGAATATTTCTATGACTTTGGCTCTTGATACCATTGTTAGGATTCAAAAGATTACCAAGTTTCCATATCCATATATGTATATGTCTAAAATCATTTTTATAAACATAGAAAGCGGAAGCATATTAAAACAATCTTTACAAAGTTTAACCATTTAAACATGAATCCCAAAATAGATCAAGTCAAGAATAATATGCTTACATACAACAAGTGAGTTTAGAGTTTTACCTCCTCAAGCTAGTTGAGGGTTACTACAAGATGATGAAGAAGATGATGATGAACAAGCTTCTTACTTGAAGCCTCAAGCTTGAAATACCCACAAGCAATAACCCCAACACCTTTGTAATTAGTTAGGATTTAAATGACACTATAAATGAGCTTGTAAAAACCAAATTAAGACCTCCCTTTTGGCAATAAAAGGCTACGGCCTTCAGCACAACAGCAGCAGAATTTTGTGCAGTTTTCTAGCTCTTTTGATATGTTTGAATGCATGTGTGTGTGGAATACTAAGTCCCATTGGTCTTAGTTAAGCATGGGTAGCAAGTATTAAACAAATGCATGCTTATTCTAACTCCCATGCCACTCACATTGCCATAATATAATATACTTTTATAAAAAAAAACTGATTTTATAAAATCAGTTTTTTTTATAAAATGTATCATAACTTAATCAATTATTTAACCTATAAATAATTAAATCCTTGTTATATAAGTTGTTCCATAACTTATATATAAACATATCAAGTAATATTATTTAAGAAGCCTTTTCCTTAAAATTCAAGTGTCGCGTATTTAATCAATGATCCAATCGTTAAGATCAAATACGAACAAGGTGTCGGTAAGCTTGTTATTGGGTATGACCCGACTTGGATCAAAACATATTAGCCACATTAATTTAATATGTCTCTCGGGCATACGAAAAACCTTCAATATCATCCACAAATAAGTGGACAAGTTGAAAATACCAACCGAGCTTTAAAACGTATTCTAGAGAAAACCATAGGATCAAATCCGAAGGAATGGTCCATTAAATTGGAGGATGCACTCTGGGCTTTTAGAACAACCAACAAAACTCCAATTGGAATCACACCTTTTAGACTCATTTATGGAAAAGCATGTCATCTTCCAGTAGAAATTGAACACAAAGCATTTTGGGCTTTGAAGACATGTAATCTTGATTTACATGAAGCTGGACGTCTACGGTTAAGTCAACTAAACGAATTAGAAGAATTAAGACATGAAGCATACGCAAATTCATTAATCTATAAAGAAAGAACGAAGAAATGGCATGATAAAAGAATCAGAAGTTTAAAAGAATTTAAAGAAGGAGACGGAGTTCTTCTTTTCAATTCACGATTCAAGCTATTTCCTGGAAAATTGAAATCAAGATGGTCTGGACCATTCATAGTCAAAAGAGTTTTCCCATACGGAACGATAGAATTAATAAATTCAAATGGAATTGAATTTAAAGTTAATGGTCACAGAGTTAAACATTACATAGATAGTCCAATGGAAGTTGACAATGAAGTTAATCACAATTTCGATACCACAGCTAACTAAGTGTGGGGAGAATCAAGTCTTTTAAAGGATAATATGTATTTCTGTTAGAGTTAGATTTTCTGTTTTCGTGTAGTTCTCGAAAATGGAACCCGAATGGTCTTTTCCTAGCAGACCCTAAAGAACTAGTCTTCTCCCCGCCATTCTGAATTTTTATTTTTTTAGGTTTTTACGAAATGAAGACTTCCTGTGAACTAAACCATGGTCTAATGCTACACGCTTTGATCAATAAACGTAATAATGACACACTTCCGAGTGAAATAGTATCAGTAATCAGAGAAAGATTGGACGGAGTAAGAAAAGAATCCAGATGCGAAGATAATAAGTTACAATTTGGTAAAGGAAAATCAAAATCCGCAGCGAAAAGAAGAGCACGACACCTAGAAAGATGTCACAAATGCGGAAAATGGTCACATGGAGGTAAATGTTCAAATAATCAAACCTATTCAAACACCGAATTTGTTACTTTATGCAGAGACGGACCGTTCATATGTTTAGAAGAAAAAACACTGAATGCTCGAGGTTACGCCTATGTAGCTATGAAAACCCAATTAAACCGACTATCTTATGAGTGGGATAGATCGTATCACTAAGAATACTATCTCACAGGTAAGTCTGTACAGTTTTTATTTTTATTTTTTTTATTTTTAACCTTTTGATAATAAACGCTAATTTGTTCGCTATAAAGTATTAAATTGGGATTGAATAAAATTAGGTTTGGCGACCGAAATTATTGATATCATTCAAAAATTTATTACATCACTGCGAAATTTAACGTTTATTCTTAAGGTATAAATATCTTTAATCAATCAACCCAAAATATTTCAAAAATTCGTCATGAGTTAAATTAGGTCATGGAACCGAAATTACTTTACCGAAAAGAGGGGCGCATATTTTTGATAATATTTGATTGATTAAAGTGGGATAAAAGCCAAAAAAAATTTTAATTTTATTTTTACCATGTTTTTAAAATTAACATATAAATCTTAAATTAATATTGTGAACTTTGTAAGATCAATATATTTAAGTTTGTCAATATTTGAAAATTTTTAATATTTTTAATATAAGTTTGTATGTATAACAACAAAATTAAATATAAGTTTGGTGTGAATTTATAATATGAATTTTTAAATTAAGTTTGTTGTGAATTTTTAATTTTTAAAAATATGAATTTTTAATTTTAGGCATTTTAAATTTAAGTGGTGTGAATTTAAAAACAAAAATTTACTTTATTTCGCTAAGTTAAAAATATGATTTGTAAAATTCGTCCTAAGTTGAAGACTAGGTCTTTGAACCGAAATTGCTTTACCCGAGGGAGGGACGAGAACTTTTATTATCATTATTTTTAATCTTATTGAATTAAAGTATGCCAAAAACATTAAAAAACCCAAAAATCTTAGATTTTAAAACAATCGCTACAAAAAGATAAATTTTAAAATTTTGTCGAAGGACGGACTAGGACATCGATCCGAAACGACCTCGTCCTAAAATAAAGGAAAACAAAATTTTAAATTTATTTTATATTTGTTTCATAAGTTATTAAAAAAAAAACAAACAAACAAACAAACACCGCGACTCGCGGTGTTTGAAAGGGCCAAATGCTGCGACTCGCGGAGGACCGAAAATACAGAAAAAAAAATAAAAGGCCGAACAGATCAGTTGCACCCACACCACACCCCATTTTACTGCGAAAATACACTCGAAAATACCGAAAAACACACACCAAATTCGCAATTTTTGACCGTTTTTCATCAAATATTTTACTAAAATCATGTTGAGAAGGATTTTATCAAGGAATTACTCAAGGAAAACGGTAAATTTCTACACCTAAACACCATTTAATTTGAAAATTAGTGTTCTTGAGAAATTTTATACCCAATTCGATTTTGATGCTTTTTAGTGTAATTATGCTTAAATTGTTTATGTATTATGCTTGTATAACCTAGATTGATGCTATTTAACATGATTAGAAGCTTTAAACTTCAAATTTTGAGTAATCTAGGGTTTGTGTTCTTGATCAAATTTGTGGCTTTTTGATATAAACAGGTTATGGCCGATTTTTGTCATGAATTATTGCTAAATTAAGTAGTGTAACATGTTTAGGTAGTTAAATGATCCAAACTTTGAGCCTAAACATGATTTTGAGAATTAAAGTGGACTTTTTCAAGTCTAAAATTCATGAACTTGATTTTTAAGAGATAATGTCATTTGAAACTTGTTTAATTGCTAGTAATGATTATTTTGACATGTTATTTGAGTTGAATGCTTATGAACTTGGCGAACATTTTCGTATATGCTTATTTGAAAAAGTGTAGATTTGATAAAAATATGAAAATGAGCTTAAGTTTGATATAAATTGGACATGTCATTATAATTATTTTGATTGATGATTTTGTTGACACTAATGCATATTTGGATGCACAAAACTTGTGTTTGATGTGTTTTGCAGACTGAAAGGGGTGAATCTTCATCCCAAGCTCGAAATGCTCCTGCTGAGAATGTGGAACAACAGAAGGTTGATAACTACTACAAACAAGATATACCTCATCCAGTTATGACATTTTCTGATATGCACTTGGAAGATTTGCACCCGAACTTGAGATTTGATAGACTTTGGATAGATTATCCAAAATATCAAAGGGGCTTGCATACTCTTCATTCTAAAGTTGTTGAAGTACCTAGGGTAATAGAATGGGGACCATTAGAAGCTGTAGAATTGGCCGGGCCAATTAGAGAATTACTTACACAGAGGTATGGTAATTCTACTTTTAACGATTGGGTACGATTATTCAGCATGCGTAGACCTGTATATAAAGTATGGTGTGAAGAATTATTATGTAGTATAGAAATAAATGATCGGGTAGCTAGTTTAACCGATCGATCTTTTATTAGATTTTTGTTAGGAGGTTCGATGCGCCACATGTCTTTACTAGACATGGCTCAGGCCTTACGTATATATACGCCTGAGGAGTTAGCATCTGCCGATTGTAGAGGGTTGATATTAAATGGTAGAAAGATTGATGAAAATTTTGATACGCATGGTGTATGGAGTCAAATGACTAGCCATCACCGATTTAAAGGGGGAAATTACTCTTATTTGGATATAGATAGAGCAGAGTTAAGAGTAATTCATAGGATTTTAGCTAATTCAATTACACAAAGAGGTAAGAATAAGAAAAAGGTAAATGAACAGGATTTGTTTTACCATATGTGTATTCGAGACCCACAAAGCGCTGTAAGTATACCGTATTGTGTGGGTTATTATTTATCAGCTATGGTTAGGGGGATGAGACCGCACAGTATAATAGGAGGTGGTATATTTATTACACTAATTGCTGAGTATCTCAATGTGGATATAAGTCGGGGGGGATTACTAGTCGAAGAACCAGAACCCCGCGATACAATAGGTTTAAATGTATACCATGGTGCGAAGGTTTTAAAGAGGCGAAATAACGCCGCAGTACAATACCATGGTAGACATCCACAGGTTGAGAGAAACCAACAGCCAGATAATGTGGGAGGGGGAAATGAAATGACAGAAATGCAAAGGTTTATAGCTTCACAAGAGTATGAAAATGCTAGACATCGAGCATTTGAAGATTGGAAAGTTCATCAAAATCAAATCATAGCTCATTACCAACATGTAGGTAGAAACTATATTCCTACTCCATCGCCCGTATTTCCTCCCTGGTCTATAGAGATCCAACCACCGTATCCTACGTATAACCTAGCCGAAGCATTTTATAACACATATGGTTATGCATGGAACCCCTACTGGTATCAGTATCATCCCTAGTCTACTTAATTTTATTTATTTTATAATTTGTAATGTTGATACATTTAATACTTATGTTGGAATTGTATTAGTTTTTATAATTTACTAATTTTTATTTTTAGATTTTAATAATGTTTGAATGTGGGGTAATATACCAAACTTCAAAAATATGTATATATGTTTGCAGTTTATCTTATGTACACAACAGGGTAAAACAACGCATTTTCAAAGACTGGCATTAAGTTCAGCAAAAGTAACTAATTTTGACGACAAGATGCAAAATAAATGTGATATAACAACAAGACGGAATGAACAAATGATATGCACCATTTATCATTCAGCAAACAAACACAAATATGTTTGGAAACTTTGGTAAAATTTAATCATTTCTACGCTAATCACCCTCAATAATTTAAATTGTTACTGATTTCTTGCAAATGAGGGCATTGCAAGATCTTAAGTGTGGGAAGGGGTTAAATTCTTTCGGATTTTTAAAATTTTTACTTTATACACTTGGTTACCATTAAAAATACTAGTAAAGCAGTAGTTGTATTAGAATCTAGTGCTCTCTGATAATAAAGAACAGCCCTAGTCTTATATACTGACTACCCAATTCTAGTAAAATTTTTCAAAATTTTCAACTAAATGAATTTAAAATCATGTTTATACATATTTATGAACGATAAAACTAGGTGTTAACACCGAAATTATTGTTACCTTGGAAAGGACATAAATTGAGAAACAAATCAAAATGTTAGAATTCATTTAAGAATGGAATAGAGGAGAACAAAAAGGAAAATAAAAGCCAAGTGTGGGAAAATTCACCAAGTTATCTTAAACATATGTCACATATTTTTGTACAAATAATTGAAAATACTTTTGTTTTGGACATAATTAACTGTTTTACCCGATTTACTGTAAGAAAGATGGATCTACACGATGAATCAATTCCATCATTAAAAGGAAGTAAAGTCTTCCGAAAAAGAAACGCGCTTCTTGATTTAGGTCATGAAGTTGTCGTCCAGACCAGCTGTAGGTTGACGAAAAACCTAGAAAAGTCATCACTAAAATCAGCAGGAAATCCACGGACCTCAGCATAAAACAGGGTCGCCAAGTGGTCAGACTTATCCTAACCATGAGAGGATCTGTCTTGTAAAATGGGGAGGACGCCGTGCAAATTAGCTTGATAAGACTAATGAATCAGATCCCCAGAAAGGATAATCTCCTTAAAGATCAAAAAAATCAGCTTTTAAGACTGATATTACTCAATCCTTGAGATTGACCTTAAAGATTGAGAATTACAAACTCATGGAATTCAATGATATCTAAACTCGAGCTTGAACGAGAAAATATTTTGATCAAAATTACAAACCGATTTGTTTTTTGAAAACCTATTTTCAATGCGTTCATTACCATTGAACGTAAAATTCTAGGAATTCACCTGGAATTCATTAGGTCACCTGAACTAAATCGGGTGTCAACCGTAAGAACGGTGGTTGCATAGCATGGTCAAAGACATGACGTTGTGCCAGACAGAAAAATTATAAGGGTGAGCTTTACTATTGCTCCTACCAAGGATAGTAATTGCGTCCGACACGTTATAAACCATAATTAAAAGCATGTCAGGGGACATTGCCTTAACAGTTACTTATTCAACGCTTTCCTTTACAACCGGACGGTAGTTTACCAAAAGGTAATATTCAGAGCAAGTATACTGGACGTGTTGCGTTCCTAATACAAGGTTAGCAAGTAGGTGACACAAAACCGCAAGTTTTGAGCTAAAATTTTCAAATATGAAACCCACCAAACCCACAAAAATAATTTGCAAACACCAGTGAAGGGTTATTCCGAAAAACTTATCTAGGGTAAAAGCTAGATTTAATTTTCAAAAGATCAAATGTTTTCATAAAGATCCAATTTCGTTAATGGATCTAAATTTTTATAGTCATGTGGGACTGTAAACTATATCGTTACTACTATTGTTTATACCGCCATATAGAAATCACTGATGCACAAAGTGTGAAGAATAAAGAAGTGATTCTCGTATTTCAAGACTATATTGCTTGAGGACAAGCAACGCTCAAGTGTGGGAATATTTGATAATGCTAAAAACGAACATATATTTCATAGCATTATTCCTCAAGAAAGACAAGCTTTTAGTTGCAATTGTTCTATTTACAAGTAATATTCGTTTAAATAATAAAAGGTGAAGACAAAAGACAGATTCGACGAATTGAAGACGCAAACGACCAAAAAGCTCAAAAGTACATAATACAATCAAAGTGGTTCCAATTATTGATAAGAAACGTCTCGAAATTACAAGAGTACAAGATTCAAATCGCAAAGTACAAGATATTAAATTGTACGCAAGGACGTTCGAAAATCCGGAACCGGGACCAGAGTCAACTCTCAACGCTCGACGCAACGGACTAAAAATTACAAGTTAACCATGTATATAAATATAATATAATATATAATTAATTCTTAAAATTAATATATATATATATTATAATATATTTATAATTCGTCGGCAAACAAAGAGCCAAAGCTGGGTGAGCTGTAATTTCAAACTCCGCGACTTGCGGAGTTTGAAGAAGGAAAATGCCGCGAGTCGCGAAGTTCCCCTGGACTCAATTCCCTATAAAAGCCAACGCAGTTCGACGAGTTTTAATATCATAAATCAATCTCTCTATATATATGTATACGTAATATTTATATTTATATTTTATATTTTAATTTTAATTTTAATTTTAATTTCTAATAATAAGGGTATGTTAGCGAATGTTGTTGAAAGGATCCGAAACTAATCATCCGGACGATGTCCATATTGATTACAAACGAATTACAACAGTTGATAACATCGCGAGGTACTTGACCTCTATATGATACATTTTACAAACGTTGCATTTATTCTTAAAAGGCAATCTATCTTTACATAAAAAAAATTAATAAACTCGTCAAACATTTCTCGATATCCAAATGACCTAAACTGTCATTTACTTAATAAATGTCTTTAATGATCTTCAATGACTCGAATGCAACGTTCTTGTATCATGGCTTAAATGGTCCCAACTAGTATCCTTAATATGAGCTAACGCACAGCGGAAGTCTTAATTCATACCTGAGAATAACATGCTTTAAAACGTCAACATAAAGTTGGTGAGATATATAGGTTTGATGCTAGCAGCGATATAACGATGGACCACAAGATTTCATATATAAACATTTTAATAAAAATATTCTAAGTGGTTGAGCACTTGGTAACCATACTTAACAATTAATCACGTCGCATATTCCCTTTAATATGAAATCTTACTACACTGTACCAAGTGTAGTCACGAAACGAAGTACTGTGCAACCGTTGAATACTGGTCGTCCAGTCCGGTTGGGGTTGTCAGGCCCGATAGATCTATCAACAGGATTCGCGTTTACAATACCGCTGTAAATATTAGTTACCAAGCTACAGGGAAGTATGCCAGTGGTACAACTCAACGTAGAATATATTTTTCAGTTACTTGTGTCCATAATGTAAAACATAAAATACATGTATTCTCATCCCGAAATATTTAGAGTTTAAAAGTGGGACTATATACTCACTTTCGTCTTGAAGATATATATATAATTTGACTTGGTCTCCGGTTGATATCACGAACCTATCCATATATAATATATCAATACCTTTTCTTTTTTAAACAAACGTCACATATATATACTTGTTATACTTTTAATACTTTGAATAATTCCTTAGTCCGTAGTTAGCAGTTCGTTGTTAGTAATTCAATTTTAATGGTTCATATTTAGATGTTTAATAAACCCCCAATGAAATAAATAAAACCCTCATCGTATATGTATTGGTCGAGATTAATCTTGACCCACGGTACCGGTGTTGTCAAATGACGTGTTGCGTACATAAAGTACCGGTGTTGTCAAATGACGTGTTGCGTACAATCATGGGATCTTATGATTAATCTTCTCGTATTGTTTACGGGTGATCCTGAACCATATAAAATTGAATTATGAGTACATATATATAAAATATCATGTTATTTTAGAAAGATGTGATTTTATTTAATTTTTCCCAATTAATCCCGAAGTTAAACAAGTCTTGGATAACCAATTTTGTTTCGGTCATAGTTTCTTCGTTACAAATCCGTTTTCGTTGATTTAACTTGCCATCTCCTTGGATCGAGTCCCTCTTTAAGACTATGAACTGAAAATACCTTGGTTTGTATTCAAAATCACACAGCATAGGTGAAACTTTAGTGAAACTTATGAAGTTAAACATTTTCCTTTATTTAAACAACCTTAAATGATTATTTTTCTAAAAATACTTATACTTTGAATTAAATCATGAAATTTTTATGTGTTATCATATTCATAGTAAAAATCATTTTTCCAGAACATAAACCTCCAACTCAAAGTTTAAGATAGTTTTTAATTATCCAACCCAAAACAGTCCCCGGTGGCACTCCGACGTCGTAAAAACAGTTTTTAAGATATTCTTTGAAAAACCAAATTATACCTTGTTAAATTAGCATATAATTAAGTTATATTACAGGTATTGAAGTATTTTAAAAGTTAAGTTAGAAGGATCTATTTAGTTTGCAAACAAGTTTGAAAACATTCAAACTATGTTCTTGTTGTTAAACTTTTATACCACAAAATAAGATAGCTATATATATATGAATCGAATAAGGTTATGAACATAGATACTACCTCAAGTTCCTTGGACAAGGTTGCTGTAAAAGAGGAGTAAGAAGCTAGAATCAAAAGGGTGATGGAAGTGGATGAAAGATTGGAAGTAAGTTTGTGTTCTTGGAAGGATTTCTTGAAGTGTTTTTGTATGGTTTTCTTATGGTGTTTAAGTAAGGTTTTTGAAGCTAGATCTTCATGGAACTTTGCTGAATGTTTATGGAGTTTAATGTTCTTGAGAGTGTGGGTGTTTTTAGCTAGAGAATGGAAGTAAAAATGAAACAAAATGAGGATACATATATACTCCTAAAAAAATGTTTATGTAGTAGACATGGACAAATTTTTAGTTTGTATTTTTGTAATTAGTCTTACAATCATTCAAAAGTAATTACCTTATACATAAGGCATGAACAAGGGCTGGTTAGGTGGTGATTTGATGTGTATATACCAATAGTAAATACGTATAGAAGCTAGGTATGATACGAGTACAAATACTCTAGATATACGTATAGAAATTTTGTGAAAAATGGAATGAGGATTCAAATATAGCTATCTTTTGTGAATACACTTATATGATTTTATGTATTTAAGTCTTTAAAAGTGATTAAATACATTACTTATACGATATATGTATAAACATTATAAGTCTTAAGTATTTATGTTAAATAACGTTACGTATAGTTATCGTTTTGAAAACTTAAGTTAGTAGTTTCAAAATATACTTATAACTTATTGTTATTAATACAAAATGAGATATTAAAACATTCATTAATCATGTTAAATATGTATATATACATATATATACACAAACGTATAATTATCATATATTGTATAGTTCGTGATATCATCGGTCAAACTAGACGGTCAAACGTTGTGTAAAACTCTTTTCGGAAACATAAATCTCAACAATTTGGATTGCTTATCATGTTGGTAAGGTTTAATTTATGTAAATATTAATCTTATAAGTATAGAATGATCGAAAAAGTGCGGGTCAACTTTAGGGTTTTTGCTTATCGTGTCGGAACCATATAGAGATTAGAGTTTAAATTTGGTCGGAAATTTCCGGGTCGTTACAGTACCCATCCGTTAAAGAAATTTCGTCCTCGAAATTTGGTAGAGGTTGTCATAAACAACAATAGGAATGTTTTCATGACGAATATGAGGTAATAATGAAATTTTATCATTATTGAAAGATTTAGATAAAACGATTTGGTTATGTGAGACGCACGAGCGAAGCTATCACAAAAGAGTGAAATGAGTAAATATAGAATTGTTGTAACCGATGACGTGATTATGATCGATTTCCGGGATTTAAGGGTTTTAAAGAAAATCTTATGTAATAAGATTTAGTTTTGCGGCGATCAGGATCTTCTTTGATTTAACGCGGCAATCTGTTTTGATTTCTTTGTCGAATATTTCACTATAAATTTACCTCCTTCCCTTTCTTTCTTCCCACATCTTCTATTCTTTCTCTTTAGTTCCTACTTTAAGACATTCGCTAATATGCTCCATCCCATTCTAACCCTTGTTATATTTCTAACTTTCATATCTTTCATTCTTCTTTTTCATCTATCACCAGAAGAATCTATTCTCTTTTATCCTTTCCTTGGAATTATAATGTTTTTAATTCTCCCGTGCCTTTACGTTGCAATACGTATTGATATGCACGGTTTGTAGTTTCGGGGTTGTTGTTAGGTTTTATACCTTCCCTTATATTTCGATGTTCCTACTCCCGTCCCTTAAAATCATTGTCATCCACAGTTAATGCTCTCTCTTATTTGCTGTGGTTTATGTTCCTATTTCTATTCTGAAGTTTTGTCCCTTCATTTCTTCTTCCCGTCCTCGAGCCAAGCGAACAATGGTCCGAAATTCGTAGGTAGGAAATTTGGAATGAACCTTGCTATTGGTTTTAGAATGAAATTGTAATGGCACGATCTTGATTCGTTAAATTACTCGAATATTCCGGAAAAAAAATAGAACTATCAAGGTGATACGTTCTAATATGTTTGAAGACTTGATAGAATGTAAGAGCCGTGTAACATGGCACATGATGACGGTACTGTGAATCATCACATTCCATTAGAAACTTAACATGACTTACTGTAATATAATGAAGTTGATCAAGTTTCATTATATTATACTAATTCATGTATCAGTTCCCAACACTACTTCAAAACATTCATATTTTTAAACTTAGAGATTTCAGAATTTAGAAACTATCACAGTTTCTTTTATATTGTAGCGCAGATGTTACGGAGAGTTAAATGATCGCAGATAGGAATAGTTGTAAAAATATCTCCAGAAATATGAAAAATATGTATAACGAATGAAGATATCTTATAATATCTAAGATAAAATGATGGTGAAGAATATCATCTTGAAAAGTTTAGAATAAGGAGCAGTGTTCTTACTAACGGTTTCAGCAGGCACTGGATCATTTGGATCCTTTGAAGGCAGGTTCTGTTTTCATGATTTGTTCACGGCCTCCTTCATACTTTGCTCAATCCGTTTTCCAGTTCCAAACCTTCTCTTTTTCTCAGCTTTACCACCATACCATTCTTTATCATCAATCTTTTGATTGTTAAAGTCGTTTACAGTTTTTGCTGCTTCATCAGCATTTCAAGAGCTACTTCATAGTTCAGGGTGTTTTCAGAAATCATGAAAGGATTTGAATGCGAATTGTAATCGTCAAGTTACGAATGAGGTTTAAGATAAAATCAAGTGGCAAACTTGAAGAATTGTTTAGTTTCATATGTTACAATCAACATTTTAATTCATTTTAATTGTCCAATGTTTTCTTCTTTATGCCACTTGTTGGATTCTGGTAGGTCAAAATCCGAATATGAAATTTGATTGAAAATGGTTATTCTGGGGTGAGCGGATACGAATATCGGTGGTTGTAAGTAAGATAATAGATAACCGTTGAATCAGATTCAAGAATGTACAATATAACTTATTAATGTGAATTCTAAATATTCCTCGGGTACTACCCACCCGTTAAAATATTTTCATCATTAATAGTTTGTACGAAGGAATTTTTAATTACTATCTTTATGAAAATATACTTGCATATATATTTTCTTCAGAGATAATCATAGATTTAATGAGTCAATAAGATATTAAACTCATTTGATTTATCGTTAATTCTAGATTACATAATCTCTAAGACTTTAGAAATTACATAATCGTCATACGATACGTAAAGCGAAGATAATCGATGTAGAACGATATATAGAACGAAGATCATACTCGAAGTACAGATATTGAGTCGTGTGATGTTGATATTCGAGATACAGATTGTGATGTTGAGATTGTGATTGGGGTGATAAAGGTACGGTCGGCGTTGACGATGGTAGTACGGATTATGCTGCTGGTGCTACTGTTGGTGTTTGTAACCTTCGCACCATATTCTCCAAAACCACTACCCGAGCACGGAGTTCGTTGACTTCTTCTATTATACCGGGATGAATGACGGTTGGAACGAGTGAATGAACAAGATTTGAAATATGGGATAGTATGTAATCATGACGAGATACTCTAGAAATGAGCGAGAAAATGGTGTTTCGAATGGGTTCGCCGGTAAGTGCTTCAGGTTCATCGTTAAGAGGGAAATTTGGTGGATGAAATGGATCACCTTCTTCTTGCCTCCAGAAATTTAGTATATTACGAACCCATCCCCAGTTCATCCAGAATAGATGATGGGAAATTGGTTGATCCATTCCGGTGACGCTGTTCTCGGAGCTCGAATGGAAATCCATGTCGGCGTAGCTATCGAAGTCGGAGGAATTCGAACTGGATGAAGAATTCATCTTGTATAGTTGGAGAAATGAATCTTTTTTTGGTTTGGAATAGATTATAGGAGTTGGGTTTGGTACTCTTCAATACATAATTTTCATATGTATATATAATACCGAAATCCCGTGAATTACGGAGAATCTTTGAAATTCGTCGGGCAATGTTTATAGTAATAGATACGCTAGGATATGAATTTTGTCTATACACTATCGATGCACTAGATGCAGTAAGACGTGTCTAGACTAAAGAATGATAAGCAGGCAACTCCCTAAGGATGATAAGCAGATGGTTTCCGACTAGAAATGATAAGCAAAACTTTTTAGCAGGTAGATACGGTCAAAGTCCAGACTCACTAATGTATCCTAACAACTACCAGTTAGACACACTAATGCAAGGCCTGGTTCGCTAAGACCAACGCTCTGATACCAACTGAAAGGATCCGAAACTAATCATCCGGACGATGTCCATATTGATTACAAACGAATTACAACAGTTGATAACATCGCGAGGTACTTGACCTCTATATGATACATTTTACAAACGTTGCATTTATTCTTAAAAGGCAATCTATCTTTACATAAAAAAAATTAATAAACTCGTCAAACATTTCTCGATATCCAAATGACCTAAACTGTCATTTACTTAATAAATGTCTTTAATGATCTTCAATGACTCGAATGCAACGTTCTTGTATCATGGCTTAAATGGTCCCAACTAGTATCCTTAATATGAGCTAACGCACAGCGGAAGTCTTAATTCATACCTGAGAATAACATGCTTTAAAACGTCAACATAAAGTTGGTGAGATATATAGGTTTGATGCTAGCAGCGATATAACGATGGACCACAAGATTTCATATATAAACATTTTAATAAAAATATTCTAAGTGGTTGAGCACTTGGTAACCATACTTAACAATTAATCACGTCGCATATTCCCTTTAATATGAAATCTTACTACACTGTACCAAGTGTAGTCACGAAACGAAGTACTGTGCAACCGTTGAATACTGGTCGTCCAGTCCGGTTGGGGTTGTCAGGCCCGATAGATCTATCAACAGGATTCGCGTTTACAATACCGCTGTAAATATTAGTTACCAAGCTACAGGGAAGTATGCCAGTGGTACAACTCAACGTAGAATATATTTTTCAGTTACTTGTGTCCATAATGTAAAACATAAAATACATGTATTCTCATCCCGAAATATTTAGAGTTTAAAAGTGGGACTATATACTCACTTTCGTCTTGAAGATATATATATAATTTGACTTGGTCTCCGGTTGATATCACGAACCTATCCATATATAATATATCAATACCTTTTCTTTTTTAAACAAACGTCACATATATATACTTGTTATACTTTTAATACTTTGAATAATTCCTTAGTCCGTAGTTAGCAGTTCGTTGTTAGTAATTCAATTTTAATGGTTCATATTTAGATGTTTAATAAACCCCCAATGAAATAAATAAAACCCTCATCGTATATGTATTGGTCGAGATTAATCTTGACCCACGGTACCGGTGTTGTCAAATGACGTGTTGCGTACATAAAGTACCGGTGTTGTCAAATGACGTGTTGCGTACAATCATGGGATCTTATGATTAATCTTCTCGTATTGTTTACGGGTGATCCTGAACCATATAAAATTGAATTATGAGTACATATATATAAAATATCATGTTATTTTAGAAAGATGTGATTTTATTTAATTTTTCCCAATTAATCCCGAAGTTAAACAAGTCTTGGATAACCAATTTTGTTTCGGTCATAGTTTCTTCGTTACAAATCCGTTTTCGTTGATTTAACTTGCCATCTCCTTGGATCGAGTCCCTCTTTAAGACTATGAACTGAAAATACCTTGGTTTGTATTCAAAATCACACAGAATAGGTGAAACTTTAGTGAAACTTATGAAGTTAAACATTTTCCTTTATTTAAACAACCTTAAATGATTATTTTTCTAAAAATACTTATACTTTGAATTAAATCATGAAATTTTTATGTGTTATCATATTCATAGTAAAAATCATTTTTCCAGAACATAAACCTCCAACTCAAAGTTTAAGATAGTTTTTAATTATCCAACCCAAAACAGTCCCCGGTGGCACTCCGACGTCGTAAAAACAGTTTTTAAGATATTCTTTGAAAAACCAAATTATACCTTGTTAAATTAGCATATAATTAAGTTATATTACAGGTATTGAAGTATTTTAAAAGTTAAGTTAGAAGGATCTATTTAGTTTGCAAACAAGTTTGAAAACATTCAAACTATGTTCTTGTTGTTAAACTTTTATACCACAAAATAAGATAGCTATATATATATGAATCGAATAAGGTTATGAACATAGATACTACCTCAAGTTCCTTGGACAAGGTTGCTGTAAAAGAGGAGTAAGAAGCTAGAATCAAAAGGGTGATGGAAGTGGATGAAAGATTGGAAGTAAGTTTGTGTTCTTGGAAGGATTTCTTGAAGTGTTTTTGTATGGTTTTCTTATGGTGTTTAAGTAAGGTTTTTGAAGCTAGATCTTCATGGAACTTTGCTGAATGTTTATGGAGTTTAATGTTCTTGAGAGTGTGGGTGTTTTTAGCTAGAGAATGGAAGTAAAAATGAAACAAAATGAGGATACATATATACTCCTAAAAAAATGTTTATGTAGTAGACATGGACAAATTTTTAGTTTGTATTTTTGTAATTAGTCTTACAATCATTCAAAAGTAATTACCTTATACATAAGGCATGAACAAGGGCTGGTTAGGTGGTGATTTGATGTGTATATACCAATAGTAAATACGTATAGAAGCTAGGTATGATACGAGTACAAATACTCTAGATATACGTATAGAAATTTTGTGAAAAATGGAATGAGGATTCAAATATAGCTATCTTTTGTGAATACACTTATATGATTTTATGTATTTAAGTCTTTAAAAGTGATTAAATACATTACTTATACGATATATGTATAAACATTATAAGTCTTAAGTATTTATGTTAAATAACGTTACGTATAGTTATCGTTTTGAAAACTTAAGTTAGTAGTTTCAAAATATACTTATAACTTATTGTTATTAATACAAAATGAGATATTAAAACATTCATTAATCATGTTAAATATGTATATATACATATATATACACAAACGTATAATTATCATATATTGTATAGTTCGTGATATCATCGGTCAAACTAGACGGTCAAACGTTGTGTAAAACTCTTTTCGGAAACATAAATCTCAACAATTTGGATTGCTTATCATGTTGGTAAGGTTTAATTTATGTAAATATTAATCTTATAAGTATAGAATGATCGAAAAAGTGCGGGTCAACTTTAGGGTTTTTGCTTATCGTGTCGGAACCATATAGAGATTAGAGTTTAAATTTGGTCGGAAATTTCCGGGTCGTTACAGTTGTAAGGGTGTAAGTCGAAATTCTGTCCGTGTAACGCTACGCTATTTTTAATCATTGTAAGTTATGTTCAACCTTTTTACATTAATGTCTCGTAGCTAAGTTATTATTATGCTTATTTAAAACGAAGTAATCATGATGTTGGGCTAATTACTAAAATTGGGTAATTGGGCTTTGTACCATAATTGGGGTTTGGACAAAAGAACGACACTTGTGGAAATTAGACTATGGGCTATTAATGGGCTTTATATTTGTTTAACTAAATGATAGTTTGTTAATTTTAATATAAAGATTTACAATTGGACGTCCAATAACCATATACACTCAATCGGACACGATGGGCGGGATATTTATATGTACGAATAATCGTTCATTTAACCGGACACGGGAATGGATTAATAGCCACTAGAATTATTAAAACAGGGGTGAAATTATGTACAAGGACACTTGGCATAATTGTTAACAAAGTATTAAAACCTTGAGTTACACGCAGTCGATAACCTGGTGTAATTATTAAACAAAGTATTAAAATCTTGTTACAGTTTAAGTCCCCAATTAGTTGGAATATTTAACTTCGGGTATAAGGATAATTTAACGAGGACACTCGCACTTTATATTTATGGCTGATGGACTGTTATGGACAAAAACCAGACGGACATATTAAATAATCCAGGACAAAGGACAATTAACCCATGGGCATAAAACTAAAATCAACACGTCAAACATCATGATTACGGAAGTTTAAATAAGCATAATTCTTTTATTTCATATTTAATTTCCTTTATTTTATATTTAATTGCACTTCTAATTATCGCACTTTTATTTATTATTATTGTATTTAATTGCACTTTTAATTATCGTACTTTTTAATTATCGCAAGTTTATTTTATCGCACTTTTATTTATCACAATTTCATTATCGTTATTTACTTTACATTAAGTCTTGTATTTATTTTTAATTTTGGTTTTAACTGCGACTAAAGTTTTAAAATCGACAAACCGGTCATTAAACGGTAAAAACCCCCCTTTATAATAATAATATTACTTATATATATATATATATATATATATATATATATATATATATATATATATATATATTTGTATTTTTATAAATTTAAACTAATATAGCGTTGAGCTTTGTTTAAAGATTTTCCCTGTGGAACGAACCGGACTTACTAAAAACTACACTACTGTACGATTAGGTACACTGCCTATAAGTGTTGTAGCAAGGTTTAAGTATATCCATTCTATAAATAAATAAATATCTTGTGTAAAATTGTATCGTATTTAATAGTATTTCCTTGTAAAATATAAGCTATTTTATATACACCTAGCGAGAACATCATAGGCCTACCCCCAATAATTAAGCATGCCGCAGCAATTAAAAATATTACTGTAGGGACTTAATCGGACATAGCCGGGTATAGCATAGTTTAACAGTTTGGTACTTGTGTCTAAAGTGTAAAAAGTAAAAATAGCATATGTCTCACCCCAAAAGTAAGTAAGTTTGCTAGCAATAAAGAGGGGCTATGAATTCACCTTAATAAGTAGAGAGAGCTAGTTATTCCTCAGAATAGAAAATTGGACGAGTGAGCAGGAAAGTCAACCTTTGAAGATCCAAGAAGATTAACAAAGAAAAGAAGAACTCGATGAAGATGAAAGATCAAAGCCTTGGATATCTTGAAGAACACCTTGAAGATTCTTGAAGATCACGAAGAACGCGAAGAACACTTGAAGATTACTTGGAAACCCGCAAGGATTTCGATGGTGTGGTGGTGGATTTCGGTTTTTGGGGCCGAAATCAAGAGAGGGAAAGAGAGAGAGATTTGAGAGTGAGATTTGATTATGATTTGGTACATGGAATGGTTTAGCCTAGGTCCCTATTTATAGGAGTGTTAGGATTATTCTAGAATTAGGGTTTTATAAGGAATTACTTAGGCAACAAGTCTAACTTGGAAAATGGGTTAGGGTTGGTGATTTGAGCCGAAATTTTGGAGGGTATGAGGATAATTTTACCCTCTAAAAATTGGCTAGGGTTTAGGGAGATTAGGGTTTAATATTTTCACTTTAAACCTTGCACTTTAATTTAGCTTAACTACCCCTTAATTATCCATGTTTACTTATTTTAAGTATACAAGTCTTAAAGTTATTTATTTGTTCACAAAGACTAATTAACTTATTATTTTTATTAACTTTTCAATTAATGTACAAAGTTAATTATTGTATTTTATAATTCTTAACACTTAATAATTTATTGATTAAAGTTTAATTATTAAGTTTAATTGTATTGTTGGGCATTTAATAAGGAAAAGTATAGAATGGAAAAATGAGGGTCGTTATAGTTTCTTATCAAACACGTCTATTATTGCTTTAGCCGTGTTTAAGAATGGTCTTCTTAAAATAAGAGGAACTCGATAATCTTCTTCCATGTCCAGAATAACAAAGTCTACTGGAAATACTAAAGTACCAACTTTAACTAGCATGTTCTCCATTATCCCTCTAGAATATTTTATTGATCGATCGGCTAGTTTTATGCTTATTCGTGTTGGTTTCAATTCTTCAAGGTCTAGTTTAGCGTATAGTGAATATGGCATTAAATTTATACTAGCACCTAAGTCTGCCAATGCTTCTATTGAACTAAGACTACCCAGAAAACATGGAATTGTGAAACTTTCAGGATCTGATAATTTTACTAGTATCTTATTCAACAGCACTGCGGAATAATTAGCATTCATTATAACAATCGAGAGTTCTTCCATTTTTCTTCTATTTGTGATTAGATCTTTCAGGAATTTAGCATATCTTGGCATTCCTGAAATCACATCAATGAAAGGAAGATTTACATTTATTTGTTTAAACATTTCCAAGAATTTAGATTGCTCGGCTTCAAATCTTTCTTTTCTCATTTTACTCGGGTATGGAAGCGGTGGTTGGTATGGTTTAACATAAGGTTTAGCCTTAACTATGTTATCTTCATTAACCTTTTCAACTACCGGTTCTTTTTCCTTTTCTTGCTCAGATTGTGGTTCCTGTGGAGTAGGAATAGAGTCATCATAAATTACAGGCATTTCAGGTGTTTTAAATGTAATACCGCTTCTTGTGGTAATGGCTTTAGCTGTTTCATTCCGGGGGTTAGCATTTGTATTGCTAGGTAGACTCCCTGGTTTTCTTTCACCAATTAACCTTGCTAGGTTGCTCACTTCTTGTTCCAGATTTTGGATTGAAGCTTGTTGATTTCTAAATGTTTGAGCATTTTGTTCATTAGTTTGTTTCTGAGATGTGAAAAACTGCGTTTGAGATTCAACTAGCTTCGACATCATATCTTCTAAATTTAGCTTTTTATCATCGGTTTGTGGTGGTTTATTTGGAAAAATAGGTCTTTGCTGATTGTAAGTATTATTAGATACTTGTTGATTGCTAGGACCTTGTTGGTTGTTGTATGGAACATTTCGGTTATAATTCTGATTTTGATTGTAGTTTGGTCTTGGCGGTTGATAATTATTTTGATAATTATTTCCTGGCCTTTGGTTCTTGTATGAAACATTCTCTCTTTGTTCCATTGTTTGTTCAACACCGAGATAATCTTTTGTCAAATGTGGTCCTCCACACTGCTCACAACTAATTCGTATTGCGTGAATATCTTTAGTCATCTTTTCCATTCATCTCTCGAAAGCATCTAACTTTGCGGAAATGGAATCAAAGTGATGGCTAGAATCGGCTCTAGCCGCTTTAGATGAGCAAAAGATATCTTTTTCTTGATGCCACTCATGTGAGAGGGATGATGTGTTATCAATAATTTTGTGAGCTTCAGTTACGGTTTTCCTCATAATGGAACCACCAGCTGCTGTGTCGATGTCTTTTTCGCATCCTTGGTAAAATATTTGTACTATTTGATAAGTGTCTAAACCGTGTTGAGGACATCCTCTCAAAAACTTTCCGAATCTTGTCCATGCCTCATATAATGTTTCATTTCCCTCCTGCGCGAACGTAACAATTTCTCCTTGAAGTCTCACGGCTTTAGATGCCAGAAAGAATCTTTTAAGAAATTTCTCAACTAAAACATCTCATGTATCAATCGCTCCTTCAGGTAACGATTCTAACCAATCTTTGGCTTCTCCCTTTAAAGTCCAGGGAAATAACATGAGATAGATCTGTTCATCCTCAACTTCTCTGATTTTAAATAGAGTACAGATCCTATTAAAGGTTCGAAGATGTTCGTTTGGATCTTTTTTGGTGTACCACTAAATTGGCATTGATTAGTTACCATGTGTAGGATTTGTCCCTTGATTTCATAATCTGGCGCATTAATGTCTGGTTGAGTAATGGCATGACCTTGGCCAGTGCGTGTAGCTCTCATTCGATCTTCCATACTTAGAGGTTCCGGATTTTCCATGATTGAATTTGTTGAATCTGAATCACTAGAGGATTCTGATTTAATGGTTTCTTCATCGACAACCTCTGGATGAATAATTTGTGGTTCAGGAGGAATGATTAGTGGTTCAAGATCTCTGAATTGTCCTTGAATATCCTCCGGGTTCTTAATTGTGAAGTTGGGTTCAAAAAATGGATTATCGAAAATTTGAATTGGAGTACTTGGTCGACTAGATGATGATTCTAAAGAAAAATCAACGGCGACAATATTAGCTAAATGTCTTGATCGAGTTACAGGTGGTGAACGTATGAAAGGTGGTGAATTTTTTTGCCCGGTGCATTCACAGAATATCCTGTTAGAAATTATATAAGTTATCAAATTAATAGACTTTTCTGCTTTTACCCACGTTTCGAATAGCCAAAAGATGCAGCAGGGAGCCAGGATCCTTTAAGTGGGAAAATCCACAACTCAGCCACTAATAAATCTAACTATTACTACGAAGAAGAACATTTTGGATGTCTACAAATTTAATCGCTTAAAATAATTTTTCGGTCGAAGTTTAAAGAAGATAAAAAGTCTATGTCCTAAAAACTAGAGCGTAGAAATGAGAAAGAAAAAGCGCGTCGAAAAAAAAAAGTCGAAAAATAAAAAGTCGAAAAATAATAATAAGAAAGTAAAGCGTCGAAACTTAAAAGGTCTAAAACTAAATCTAAAAAGTTGTGCCTAAAGGTATTAAAGTTTAAAAGGAATTCTAAACAGAAAACGGTAATTACTTAATTAGGCAATAAAATCTAAAGACTGCGTCGCAAAATTCTAAAGCACCTAAATCTTAATCTAAAGAAAAAGCACTTAAGAAATTTTATAGCAAAGCCTAAAAATCTAGAAGTATAAAATAACTACGGCAAAAACTAAGTTTAGTACTAATTACGAACGATAAATATACAAATTACGAATTTAACGATAAAAAAATATAAAATACAAAAAGAAACTAAGTTGATAAAACTACAATTTTATAAAAATATTATTTTTATTTTATAAAAATATTATTTTATATATTTAATAATAATATTTAAACTTAATATTACAAATTATAAATTAAACTAGAAATAAATATATATTAATTAATTAAAAACCCTAATTAGGTTTAATAATTATAAATTAGAAACCCTAAGCGTAATACATGCAGTCCAAGGTTTCAGCTGTCAGAGCAGCTCCGCGACTGCGGTATCTCGTACCAAAATGGCTCCGCGACTGCGGAGTTACGCAGATTCAGAATAAATTGCAGGTTCAAATTCGTTCGGCAGTTTCAGATATATTTTTTTTTACTTTGATTTTTAATTTATAGAAAATGTTATATAATTTAATTAAAACTTAAAAAAATAAATTACTTATTGGTTTTTATAACTTTTAATAAAAAAATATAAACTTTTTAATTTAAACACTTAAAAATATAGATATATATTTTTCTTTTTTCTTTTTTCTTTTTGTATTTTTATGTTTAAAACTTATTATATTTTTACAAAAATAGATTAAAAACTAATTTTTTTTTTTTAGAATATAGCGTTTCGCTTCGACGTATTTTCCCCGACAGCGGCGCCAGAAATACTTGTTGTTAAATTGGAGGGGTATGAAATACTATTTATTTTTGTTACGAGATACTATTAAATACGATACAATTTTACACAAGTTATTTATTTATTTATTGAATGGATATACCTAAACCTTGCTACAACACTTATAGGCAGTGTACCTAATCGTAGAGTAGTGTAGTTTTTAGTAAGTTCGGTTCGTTCCACAGGGAGCTAGCTGAGTTTAACACTATATTTTTAAACAATTATATTTGTATATCTTTATATATATATATATATATATATATATATATATATATATATATATATATATATATATATATATATATATATATATATATATATATATATATATATATATATATATATATATATATATATATATATATATATATTAGTAGTAGTATTATTATTATAAAAAGGGGTTTTACCGTTTAATGACCGGTTTGTCGATTTTAAAACTTAAGTCACAATTAAAACCTAATGCAAAATATTAAATATAACTTAATTTAAAGCGTAAAGTAAATGATGATAATTAAAAGTACGATAATTTAAAGTACGATAAATAAAATGATGATAAATAAAATGATGGTAAATAAGAGTACGATGAGATATAAATCAAGAGAATTATGCTTATTTAAACTTCCGTAATCATGATGTTTGACGTGCTGATTACAATTTATTACCATGAGTTAATTGTCCTTTGTCCTAGATTATTTGATATGTCCATCTGGTTTTGTCCATAATAGTCCATCGGTCATAATTATAAAGTGCGAGAGTCTTCACCAAATTGACCTTATACCGGAAGTCAAATATTCCAACTAATTGGGGACTTAAACTGTAACAAGGTCTTAATACTTTGTTTAATGAATACACCAGATTATCGACTGCGTGTAATCCAAGGTTTTAATACTTTGTTAACAATTACACCAATTACCCTTGAATGTAATCCACCCCTGTTTTAATGAGTCTAGTTACTATTAATCCATCCCCGTGTCCGGTCAAATGAACACTTATTAGTATTTATAGATATCCCGCCCACCATATCCTGTCAAGCGTATGTGGTTATATATAAATATGTCAAGTTGTAAATCTCCATATTAAAATTAACAAGATATCATTTAGTTAATCAAATATAAAGCCCATTAATAGCCCATAGTCCAATTTCCACAAGTGTCGGTCTTTTGTTGAAACTCAATTATGGTCCAAAGCCCAATAACTCAGTCATAATATTTAGTCCAACATCATGATTACTTCGGCTTAAATAAGCATAATAATAACTTAGCTACGAGACATTAATTTAAAAAGGTTGAACATAACTTACAATGAGTATCTATCGCGTAGTGTTACACGGACAGAGTTTCGACTTACAAAACCTTAAAACATTCTCTACAATAACCTTATTATTATTAACTTAAATTAAAATTAAAATTAAAATTATATATATATATATATATATATATATATATATATATATATATATATATATATATATATATATATATATATATATATATATATATAACTCGTAGATAGAAAGAAAGAAAAGGGGTGATGAGTTCGGCAGAATGCGCGGCCTTTTATAGGCCAATTTGATTACTGTGTGCTTCGCGACTGGGATGTTTTTCTTCCTCACAGCTCCGCGATTGCGGAGCTGTGGTTTCCAGCTCATCACTCGATTCCAAAACGTGGGCTGCTTAATATTTTTAATATAATATATATATAATTAATTCTATATTATATTATATTCTTGTGCATAGTTGACTTGTAATTTCAGGTCCGTTGAGTCGTACGTTGATAGGTGGTTCATGTCTTGGTTCTGGATTTTTGAACGTCCTTTCGTACGATTTAATATCTTGTACTTTGCGTTTTGCGGCTTGTACTCTTGTAATTTTGAGACGTTTCTCATCAATAAATTGAACCACTTGGATTGTACTTTGTACTTTTTTGCGTTTTGGTCATTTGCGTCTTCAAATCGTCGATTATGTCTTTTGTCTTCACCTTTTATTATTTAAACGAATATCACTTGAAATTAAAACAATTGCAACTAAAAGCTTGTCTTTCTTGAAGGATAATGCTATGAAATATATGTTCGTTTTTAGCATTATCACTTATATACTAAAAGGATAGCAAACTTTGGTCGTTTTGCCCTCCTCCACCTTCCCAAACGACAAGAGCAAAAGCAACACCAAATTTCCATTTTCACCCCTCTTTCAGGGTGTAACCCGTAACAAACCGCAACTTTCAGAGGCCTAAAGTATAATTTCATTATTTAATTAAAAACAAAATAACTAAACCCCACCAAAAACTTACACAAAATTTATCTTTCTATTCGTCTCGAGTTATTTTCCACAATCATCACCATTAAACTCAAAATAATTTTGGGTTCAAAACGCAACTAACTACGCTCAAAATAGATGCTTCTAAAAACACGCTAACCGCACCGACATCTTAGACGGAACTTATCTTTCTA
Organism: Rutidosis leptorrhynchoides; assembly: GCF_046630445.1. Classification (NCBI taxonomy): domain Eukaryota; kingdom Viridiplantae; phylum Streptophyta; class Magnoliopsida; order Asterales; family Asteraceae; genus Rutidosis; species Rutidosis leptorrhynchoides. Next base: position 61,670,980 of record NC_092334.1, read on the forward strand.
TTCGCCGCGAGTTATTTCGCCTTCACCATTAAACTCGAAATAATTTTACGAACACAACGCACCTAACTATACGTGAAAAGAATGTTTTTTAAGAAACATTAACTATTTCGGGATATCTTTCATGCATATATATACACATATAATAAACAACTCAAATTTTTTTTTCTTCGCGATTTTTTCGCTCTCTTCTTGCTCAACATTACTTTCATAAATGTTCGAAATGTGCAATCATCGGGTATACTAGACACTAACCACGTATATCCAAACACACCCGTATCAACGCGCGGACCGAATTTTTTCTAGTTAACTCTATTTTATTAAGTTTATACACTCAAGAGCAAACGACATCTTATTTTTGTAAACATAAACATGAGTGTAGTAAAAATTTACATTTTTTAATCAAGTTAACAAACAATAATAAAATACGGAGTACAATATTTAAAATAAATTTATAAGTATTTTATTAGCTCTCCCTACATTAATCAAGTTGAAACATCATTATTCAAATATAGTTTAATATCGTTAGATATAAAAGAGGTTAGCTTTGTACGGAGTAAGGTGTATACTATTGAGGGTTACGACTGTTGGGAGTTACTGACGAGGATTCGAACGTAATATCGGAACTCACCTACTCTTTGGTAAGAACATTACAGTGTTTTCACCCTTCAGGAGAAAACTCCCATGACGAATCCAGACAGATATCACGTGTAGTAGAACCCCCTCGGGTAGGATCGAACGCAAGACGGCCATTACCTGTGAGGTCTATGACATGGGGTGGTAACCTCAAGGAAAATATTTTGCAGCTCATGGAGACCGATCTCATGACATCCCTTATGGAAAGTTAAGTCATTACCAATACCCCCGACAACTCGAGATTATATTAAGTTATTTTTTTATAAAGTGGGGGTTAAAAGGTAAAAATAATAGAAAAGTACAAGTGGGTGCTCACCAAAGTACTCATCTTCTTTACTCCCTTTAGCGATCATCAGAGCATAACATCATAGAAAAAATATCAATTTCATTATAAAAATTGAACTGTATTTAATTTTTTGACATATAAGTTCACCATAAACAATTTTAGGTCATCTCGGGCATTCGACACTGACTGTCCTATTGTGAATCCGCCCCTAACTACATTATATATCACTTTTATGTATATTGTGGTTAACACTTTTATATACATTCTAATGACAACACTAACGGTTATAGCTAAGATTATAAACTAACCGATTTTTTAAAAACACTTCGAATTATTGTTAACGTGCATAAAATTTGTGATTAAATTCAATAACTGTCATCTTAAAGTAAATATACAATCGATATTACAAAAATTTTATGCACATTAATGATAACTTTAAAAGTTATTAAAAAATTATTTTTCAAACAAAGGATAATCTAGACCAATCCTTAATCAATATCCTTTTTGTGTATTTTTCATTCGAAAAATGATTTATCTTTCATGCTGATTATATCCATGCTTACTATAGGGCATAAATAAAGTTTAGCTTTTTATTAGTTTGTTTGTCGTGTTAGGTTAGCTTGTTTCACATTTGTTGTGTTGCTTGTTTGTTGGCAATGTTGCCTTTTGGTTTCGTTTTTTCGATTTTGCCTCGTCGTGGCGGGGTTCCCGTATTTTTGTATCTTGTTTTTGGGTCTTTCATCGCTTGATGAATGGTTCTTCGTTTTTAATGGTATCATTGTTTCAGCTCAGTAGTTTGGTGAGTTTTGTGCGTTTTAGGGGTTTTATCTTTTTGATGAACTATAAAAGCTTTTTGTTTATTTGCCAAAAAAATAGAGTTTTAAATGTTTAATGTATCTATAAATAATCAGAATTGTAACAGCCTAGCTTCGGGCCTAGTGGTAATGACCTATTTACCTTTCTGTGTTATTAAAGTGATTTTAATAATTATGTGTTTTATAGTATGGGATAATGTGCGTTTTGTGACAAGGGTCACAAAACATATTTCCTTTTGTGAATAGGACTTAGAATGAATAAGTTATTAAAGATTTTGGGTTTCAGATAACTGGTAAATACCCGTGTGTTAGACGGGAGAGCTTACCTTCATGTGAAGAAACCTAAAATTAAATATATACTCCGTACGTTCATTACTTGCTAATTTTAGCAAGAACATAACTCTAAACACACATTTGCTTTCTAAATCCAAAAATCAAAAAGTGTAATTCGAAGCTTGTGATTTCGTGCATCTGATTCAAGTGATTTCAAGCATCAAAACAAGGTATAAATCTCAGATTTTGAAGAATTAAATTGAGTTGTAAATGGGTTTTGAAAAAGTTAACTTTTATGCTTGATTCTTGCTTTTAATGTGTTTGGTATGCTTAATTGAGGTTAGAAATAGATTATATATGTGTTATATAGTGTTCTTGGGTCATTGAATTGATCAAAACAAGCAGAAATTGAGTTTTTGGTGTAAAAAACTTAAAAACAGCGAGCTGGTGGTGTTCTTCAGCACCCACACGAGTGACAGCTCAACCACGCAGTTGAGCACACTTTTGAGGTCTCAACCACGTGGTTGAGGGCTCAACCGTACGGTTGAGGGCTCAACCACGCGGTTGAGCAGTGGTCAGTTTTTGGTAAAATTGAAAAGGCTGTAACTTTCAAACAGTAACTCCGTTTTTGACAAATAAACTATCGTTGGAATTGTCTTGAGATATAGTATCTAATGATAAGGTTTTAAAACACTAAATCAAACTTTAGGTTGAGTGTAAAAAGCTGGAATTGCAACTGTGCTGCTGTACTTGCTCAACCGCGCGTCTGAGGCACTCACTCGTGTGAGTGAAGCAGTGTTGTAAAAGTCGGTCGATGCGTCGTTTTTTTGGATTCTCCGTCCCGTTTTTTCTGAAAACAACTCAAAAGACGGTTAAAGCTAAAAGTTCGGCCAAAGACGGTCAAAGTTGGTCAAAAATGGTCAAAATCATTCAAATTTTTGTCAAGATGTGATATGTTTTAAAATTGGGGTACATTTTCATTTTTTGGGCCGCTCTTTTCTCTGTGTCCTTACTGATTATGTACTTGATAACATTAATTAAGTTTGAAGTTTGATTGTATTTAATTTCAAATTCTTATTTAAGAAAGTTATGGTACAGAATCAACTATTTTATACATATATAAATATATATTTAAGAAATTATCAATAAAGTCAACGTTGGTCAACGACCGATGCGTCCCCGATGCATCCCCGACTCGGCCGACGCATCCTTTTTAGGTCTCGACCGATGCGTCCCCGACTCGTGACTTTTACAACCTTGGAGTGAAGTGTCCATTCGCACGAATGAGACACTAAACCGTGTGAGTAGGTTTGATAATCACTAGTGTAAGTGACAGGCCAGTCATGCGAGTAAATAAGATCAAGCCCCAAAACACACCTAAAAAACAAAATTAAACCAAGATAGAAACCGAAAAATCAAACTAGCCAAACAAGATCACACGAACATAAGATACCAACAAGAGCCAAACCAATTGACCTAAAAACCGCAGGAAGTAAACAAACTAACAATTACATGTCTTTCACAAAATCGTCAAACCGTTTCTTCTTGACCTTTTGGACAAACTTCGTTTTGCTAGGCTTCCTCTGTTTAGCTGAAGTATTACACGGGAGACTTGAATTAATAGGAATTGCTTCAACCTTTTCGGCACCAAGCCCTTGCATCAGCTCGTCAAAGGAGTCGAAGGGAGAACCCAACTTACAACCGGAATCCACGGCCTTAGATTCATCCGCATTTTACCTTTCTATCTATCCAAATTTATTTTTCACCAACGCAAAATCCGAAACCTTTTCTAGAACACAAGGCCATCGGCAACAACCGTACGCGAACCCAATGCCTCATTCACTTGAGACGAAGAGGAACCGTTATTTTAAATCTTTAAAGGCCCACAATCCATCTCAAACCACTCCTTTGGGCCATACTTCGAGAACTCAGAAGGATCATCTAAGCAATTGTGATCATATTATATCATTTTATGAACTTGTGGGCATAGCCCAACGGTTTCCTTCATGTCCTTTGAGTCATGGAATAAGGAGAGGTCATGAGTTCGATCTTTAAGGATGACATGATTTTCTTTAAACCTATTAAACATCAATAATGGTGGTATATATTGACCCTATAGGGAGGTTTTACCGGATTCGTTCACGGACCTCTACCCGACACACTATCCGAATGGATGTGTTCCCGGATACCGTCGATCGGGTTCGGGTTTTCGTCCGAATGTATATGTTACGTGCAAATGATGAGGATCGTTGAAATAAATGATCTAATGATGCCCAAAAATCGCCGTTAAAATATATATATATATATATATATATATATATATATATATATATATATATATATATATATATATATATATATATATATATATATATATATATATATATATATATATATATATATCATTTTATAAAGTGATCTAAGGCTACTTATTAGTTTGAGATGGTCCCTCTATATAATTAAAAGTCAGTACATTGTGGACCTCTGGTTATGTAGAAGGAAGTTATTTACGTGAATTTGTATCCTTTTTAGTATTGAGAGAATCCAATATTTTTTCTACCATAAACACATAAATTAAATATTTCTTTAAAAATGCATTAAAATTGTTATACAATATGTGAAGAATATTCAAATGAAACCTATATTTAAGTTGAGATTGAGAGGACAAAACTCAGCCTTTAGATTGAGATTGATCAATGGATCAGATTAAAAGTCCCAATATATGGCAGAGGGGTATTTTCGTCCACACATGCAAAATATGTTATACACCCACTGCTTGGAATTTCATTCCATCGTATATGTATTTCACACACAAACACACACTTCTTTCTAGGGTTTCAACATCGAACGCTAATTTCCTTCGATCAACACCGATCAAAGCTGCCATTATCAACAATTATCAACAACTATACACATTAATCGATTATCTTCCATCAAACATGGCTAAATCGGAGCATTCTCTAATCAAAAAATCGTCGTCGGCTGAAAAGCATGTTCCGCCTAATAAAAAAGCTCCGGCCAAAACTACTGGTAATTTTAACAAGTTTTGTTGATGTTCGTTTATAATCAATCAAGTTTGTTTGTATTCCTTTGATGATTTCAAATTTCAGGGTTTCGTCATATAGCATTCGTGTGTGTGTGCTTCTTTAAGCACATGATTTTTGTTGTGATTGTTTAATATGTGCTTTTTATCTTTTGTATGAGTTGCACATTTGTTGTTCTTAAATCAGATTGCATGTATAAGTTTTGTTATTACCTTTTAGGTTTTATCAATCACATGTGATTATTACAAGAAATCACTTTCAAATACACATTTAGCTGTTATATTTGCTTCTTTAATCACATGTTATTCGTTGTGATTGTTTAATATGTGCTTTTTATCTTTTGTATGAGTTGCACACCTTTTAGGTTTTATTCAATCACATGTGATTATATAATAAATCACTTTTGAAATCTGTTAACAAATGATATTTGCTTCTTTAATCACATGTTTTTTGTTGTGATTGTTTAATATGTGCCTTTTATCTGTGTATGAGTTGCATATCTGTTGTTGCTAAATCAGAGTGTAAGTATAAATTTTGGGAGTATCTTCTAGATTTTTTCAATCACATGTGATTATACAAGAAATCACTATGGAATTCACATTTAGCTGTTAACAAATGATATCACCTTTGATTTGTTTTGTTCAATGTTACTGATTTACTTTTGTAAACCACATTTTTCAGGTAAAATAAAACACCAATCTGTTACCAATGCCGTTGATAATCCCAAACAGAAACATAAAGTTAAGGCGATTGTGGTACACAAAGGTAAGGATGTTTCTTCTGATGATGAAGTTGAGTCTAAGCTATCTGCTCTTTGTAACATCCCGCGTTTTTCCGTTAAATTTAATTTTAACACCGTCTTTTTTTTTTAAAACATAATCTTTCGTATTTAAATTAATAGTTTCCGTGAGTAACGTTCATTATATTTCCGCTATTTAATTTTGACATCACCCGTTTACTCGAGCGTTTTAAAATATTCGATCGGTTAAATCCCGCACCCGCTTCTAAACTCGAGGGACTAAAATTGACACGGGGCAAACTAGTTGACTAGGTCAACTAGTCCACCCCAATCACCACCATTCAATCACCTCCATCTCTCTCTCTTTCTCTCTAGCAAGAACACACACACAAACACCCAATTCAATCATTCATCATCTAAATTCGATCTAGGAGGCTTACAACAAAACAAATTACATATTTGGAATCCTCTCTTCATCCTCTACAATTTGATACCAATTTCATCAAGTTTGGGTAACTTTCTAAAAACTCTAGATTTCTATAAATTCGTGTTTTTGACTTGAAATTGTGTTAGTTAGTGTCTATGGCTCGTGTCTAGCATGAATATATGTTTTGTTTGCTCGATTTGTTGATTTGAGTAACTAGTTTGAACTTTTGAAGTGGGTTAGCTTAATCTTTGATTTTGGATGATTAAAAGTTGTTTAATTGTTAAAGTTCATGTTTTAATTGTGTTACTAGTATCATTAGCTACATTTTGATGTGTAGGTTGATTAAGAAAACTTCAAAAACCCGATTAAGGATTTTGTGATGTTTGACTAGGGTTTGATAGACTTTGAAATGAACTTTTGATGCGTTGAATACTTGTTAATGTTGTTAGTAAGTGTTTAGATGCAATGTATGCTTAATTACCTTCGAAACGGCATATCGTATGTGTAAATTGGATACCCGAATCATAAAATACGTTTTACGAACTTGAAACTTTGAAAATAAACCTTTCTTGATCAATTGACGAGTTTTCGGTTATTGTAAATGATGTTTTTGATTGATGATATGTGGTTAGTTGTATTCCTCGTCAAAATACCTTTTCGACGATATATGATAGGCATTATAAGTGTTTGCGGGTCAAGAGTTGGGTTGGAAAATGTTTTGGTTCGTGCATACTTTGAAAAACTGACCAGAAATCTCTGCCCAGATGGTGGCGCGGCGCGCCCCATCCCCGCGCGGCGCGCGGATTGGCCTGGCCAGATTCTGCTCACTTTGTCACATTTCACGCGAAATGTTTGACTAGCTACCGACCTCCGATTCACATGAAACTTGTTTTAATATACTTGTATATGAATATTTAGCATAGAAAAATAGTTCGGGACCCGACCCGAACGCGTTGACTTTTTCGTTGACTTTGACCAAGTTTGACTTTTAGTCAAACTTAACCAAACTTTTATACAATCATTCTAACATGCTTTTATACTTGTTTCTTGTATGAAACTTGACAACGTGATTCACATGCTATACTTAATCGAGTCGTAACGAGCCATAGGACTAATTGAACACATTTCACCCGACTTTGTGTCGTAACCGGTTAATTGATATAACTTACTTGTTTAGGTCAAGGCTAAGCAACTTTCATGCACACGTTTACTTGTTGAAGTACATTTATACTCGTGCACTCGAGGTGAGATCATAGTCCCACCTTTGCAAATACTTTTATACTTTTAAATCGTGGGCTGAGAAACATATACTTTATATACATTTATACGGTTTATACTTTCATACTTTGGATACAAATGCGAATACAAGAGCAAAGATACAGACGAGTTAGAACAAAAGTCCTCAATCCAATTATCATTAGTTCCACTTGCAGGGTGTAAGTGTAAGCGAGTGATTATGTTGTGTGGCCATACGGGTTTAACGAACCCTCATTCAGACGGTTCGCTACCGTTAGTGGATGAAATATAATTTCAACGTGCATAGTGTATGTTCTAACACTATATTCAAAATTCAGAGGGAAGATTCAGTTAAGTTTTGGTAATTGGGTGCTCGTGATACAGACAACATCTTTTGGGATGTATACGCTTGATATTCACTTTATACTAAATCTTATGGTTTACAAACACATCTTTAGAGATGTATACGCCTTGATACTAAACCTTGTGATTCAAAATATACTTTTACAAATACATTTATGATCTCACCAACGTTTTTCGTTGACAGTTTTCTACATGTTTTCTCAAGTTCATACTTGGCTACTTGATACATGCTTCCGCACTCTTTGATTACTTGATTGGAGTCAACCATGCATGCATACGCTAGGGATAGCACTTTTGGATTCAAACTTTTGTTTACATACTTACGCTATTTATAGCAACTGTGTTTTTTTAAACTAATTATGTCGCAAGTTATTTCATTTATACTTTATGACTTTTGTAAACTTAGACTTGTTGTCGAACGGTTTTGTAAACTAAACTTGCAAGTCTTGTACCTTTCAAATGAATGCGACATAATTTTGGTCAAACGAGTCTCATATAGGGACTACGACCACGCAACGGGACCTAAGTTAACGGCGCCGTCAATAACGGTTTTGGTCGGGTCGTTACACTCTTAGGCTAAGGACAGCACCGGCGCAGTTTGCAAAGGTGATGTGTTCGTTGACCCCCGAACAAAAAGTTTATGTCACGAGACTTGGGTTTCGTTCTTTAATTGGGTTTAATATAGACCAATTGCCAGGTAGTCTTGTTTACTATGTTGTTGACAATTTCGATGGTGATGAGATGATAATAAAGACTCAAAAAGGAAACATTAAGGTTGATTCCCAAGCTGTCCACGATGTGTTTGGACTCGAAGATGTTGGTACTGATATAGACACCTTGGAACTCAAGATTGGTAGTCTTTTTGTTCAAAATTGGTTGAATCAGTTTCCACCACCACCGTTCGTCACCCGTTCATCTTCACTGTGTTCTAAGATCCTGACCTCCACCGAAGTTGATAGTATCTTTCAGATGAACTTTATCATGTTGTTTGCAAGAACGATGGTATCATGTGAAAGAAATGGGTGTTGACGAGGTTGTCTGATGATGTTGATATTTCAAGTATCAACTGGTCCATGTTTCTTCTTTCTTCATTGAAATATAGCAAAATTGGATGGAACAGAAATGATCACAACTGTTTCTACACCAGTGCTGCTACTTTTCTCACTGTGAGTTATCTTTTCATTATCTATATATCATATATGATTTTCAACAATCTTTTTTACGAATTGGTTTGATAACTACGATTTTCAATATATATCATATATGATTTTCAACATATATGATTTTTTTTCGTGTTTCCTGTTGTACGTGGGCGTTCAGTTTTCAAGAACTGGAAAGGAGCCATTGCGGTTAGTGCAAAGAAAGAGGCTGAGCTCGGATCATTTGGGCTGTTGGAACTTGCAGATGAATATGACGAAGAAGCAAAAAATGGGGAGGGTTTTCTCAAACTTGAAGATGAGGATAAGGCTGATCTGCGTGCGATTGAGGTAGGTTTTTTTTTTTTTTTTTTTTTATAATTCAAACACCTGTTTTTACTAATTAAATCATGCTGTGTTAGTATGATTTTTTGTATACAATCACCTGTGATTGAATTTTTGTATACAATCACATGTGATTTTATGATATAATCACATGTGATTGATTTTTTGTATACAATCACCTGTTTTCACTAATTAAATAATACTTGGTCTGATTATACATTCAGTAAATAATATTATATTATGCGATAACTTTGATCTTTTTTTATAACTATTCTAAGCTTTTTGCACATTATATGCAGGGTTATTGTGAAGTTATCGAGGAGAAGTTTAAATTGGTCAATGAGTTGAAGCATTTTTTGTCACGGACAATACGTGAAAGTTTGTCCAAGTACCCAGATGAGAAGATATTGATATCTTATGAAAAGAAGTTGAACGAAGTTTTTAAAATGGATGTGTGTGATGTGAAGACTGATGATGAGATGGAGGATGAGTCTGAGGGAAAAGACGATGATGATGACAACAATGATGAGTCAGAGGGAAAAGATGATGATGATGAGAAGAAGGCTGAGTCAGAGGGAACAGACGATGATGATGACAACGATGATGATGAGAAGAAGGCTGATTCGGAGAAAAAAGATGAGGGTGATGAGAAGAAGGCTGATTCAGAGAAAAAAGATGATGAATGTGTTGATGTAAACAAGCTTGGGTCTGAGAAAAAGATTGATGATGGGCAATCCAAGGCTGATGATGATGTGAATGATGACTAAGAAGTTAATCTTGCTTCCGACGATCCAATTGTTCCAGTTGTGACAGAAGTTGTAGGTCCAAAGGTTGCTGAGAAAGATGTTGACAAAGATCAAAATGAAGAAGAGTACACATCTTTGACACAATGGTTTGACAACAACGTTAATGAGGTCGTTGATATTTGTGAAATTATATCTTTACTTAATGCACCAACAAGCCTTACATGGTTACCTGTTCATAATACTCCAACAATGATGAATTTAACACCACCTACTTTTCATCTCTTATCTCAGGAGGATAAATATGAGAACAAGGAGTATGATGAAGCTGTGAAATTGTTAGACAAGGGCAAGTTGGCAAGCAGCCCTGAAGTTGGAAAAACGTTACCGAAACAAACGGCTGTCCAGTCAAAGAAGTTTTGTAAAAAAGCTATAAAGAAAGATCGGACAATCGTTCTTAGATCTGCGTATATCAACAAGTTGACTGCTGTGTCTGATATTCTGACAAACTCTGAGCTTATTTTGGCTATGGAATTATTTTCGATGAAGCTTAACCCATCGTGAGTTTTCTAAAATTTTTTCTTTTAATACATACAAATCCTTCTGCTTTATAAGCCAATCCCATGTGATTATATTATGAAATCACATGTGATTATATTATGAAATTACATGTATTAAACTAACCCCCCCCCCCCCCCCCCCCCCCCCCCCCCCCCTTTTTTTTTGTTAGTGAGACTGTTTTTGAATCAAGAAAAGGCAGCATGATACACCGTCTTAGTTTGGAATCACTTTGCCCCGATGTTTATGTTGAGGCTAGTGTAATTGATTTATGGAGCTTTATACTGAACGAAGAGCAAAAGTACAGAGGACAATCTAGCCCGTCTAGGTTTTTTTTTCCCTTCTTCAATCATTGTAAGTTTTATCATTTAAAAATTTTTATGTACTATATTAGCTTGCTGTTTGTAGGGCTGTAAACGAGCCGAGCCGAGCTCGAGCTTGGTAGTGTTCGAGCTCGGCTCGTTTGGCTTTCAGAAAGCTCGAGCTCGGCTCGGTTCGAGCTTTAGATTTTTAGCTCGATCTCGGCTCGTGATTCTTGTAAAAAGCTCGAGCTCGGCTCGTTATGAGCTCGAAAATTTTAATATGCTCTTAATTGTTAGGCTCGTTTGAAAAACCAAAGCTCGTATTAGTCGTTACCCTCCTGAGTTACGAATTCACACCCAAAATTATATATCTAGCGTATGTATAAACAATTAGTAGAGATACTTTTACATTTCTTGATGATGGAATAAGCGGCTTTCGTTCCATACTTCCATATATTGGAAAAGTAGAGATGCGAATTTATTGCAAACTGAAGCAATAAACAGACTATTAGATATTGGATACGGAGTATTATTATTATTATAAATTAATAAATGGAAATGTGAATGGTCTCCTTGGAAAAATGAAATGTGGGAAAAGGTAGAAGAGAATGCAAATTGGATGAGAATGAGAAATGTCAGATACTTATATCATCTTCTCGTTAATTTATACGGAGTAATTACTAATTAATATTATATAATTATACAATATATATATATAAGCTCGTTTAGGCTCGCGAGCTTAAACGAGCTCGACATCTAAGGCTCGAGCTCGAGCTCGTTTATCAAACGAGCCCTAACTAAGGCTCGAACTCGGGCTCGAGCTCGTTTAGGCTCGGCTCGTATCGAGCTTTTAACGAGTCGAGCTCGAGTAGCTCACGAGTAGCTCGGCTCATTTACAGCCCTAGCTGTTTGTATCTGTGTGTTATGGTTTTTAATACTTAGTCACATGTGATTGTTATATATAATCACATGTGATTGTTATATATATAATCACATGTGATTGTTATATATAATCACATGTGATTATTATAGATATAATTACATATTATTGTTATATATGATCACATGTGTTATTTTATTTACAGTATTCTTACTTGTATGACAACAAGAACATGAAAAAGGAAGATAAGCTGATGATAATCAAAGAAAGTGCTAATACTTGGTTTAGATTTTATCCAAAGCTTGCGTCACTCCGAAAAGTTGATCTTGTATGTTATTTCTAGCTTACAGTTGTAGGTCTATTTGCCTTTATATCATAATCAATTATTTGTGTTCTAATAATTTCTTTCTTTTTTGATTTTTTACAACAGGTATTTTTCCCAATCTGCAGACATGAGCATTTCTTTGTCTTGGTGATTGACATGAAAGTTCCCAAGCTCTACATACTTGACAACTCTTCGGTAGTTAAAAACTATGCTGCAAGATACGCCAAAGTTTTCAATCTTTTGGTTAGTGTTTATTATAATATCATTACTTGTACGTTTTCCACTTCAATATCAGTTTTTTTTGCTTCCCCTGTTTACACTTACTGTTTTTAAACATCTGCTCAATCATTAATTTAATAGCTATTCATTTTTTCTGATTTTGTTTTTTCCAGCTATATGCTTTTGCTGAACATCTGAAATTTCATAAGCATCCTTTTGCAAATCAAATTGAAAAATTGGAACGAATTAGGATTTCGCTGCCATGGAAAACAATAGATAATGTTGTGGATTGTGGCGTGTTTGCTATGTTCCACACGGACATGTTTAAAGCAAGATCAGAGAATGAGTGGTCTGATGTATTGGTGCCTGAGTCGGCTGAACAAAAGAATCAGCTCCGGAAGCTGAGAATTCGCTATGCATCGAAGATTTTATCGCATGATCTAAACATACATGCTGAGCAGATGTTAAGAAATGCAAGAAATTTTGGGGCATTCCATGAAAAGAAAGATTATAGGAAGGTTATCATTTCTGCAAAACAATCAAGAAGTGTTCGAGTTGAAAAAGTTAAAAATCAAGAGGTGCATGACCAGCAATCTAATGAAGAGTGAAGTTTTTTGAAGATGTATGTTATTGTTCTGCTTTGATAGTTCAGTGTATGGTTAGATGTAGATGGTTGGAAAGATGTGTTTTGGTTAATGACATGCTAGTGGTTAGATGTTGATGGCTCTTTTGGTCAAGATGTTTTTTGGTTAATGACATGCTACTACTTGATATTTTAATGCATGGTTTAGATGTTCATATATTTATTGTCTCTAATGCTTGATGGTTATGATTCTTGGTGGTTGATGGTTCATTAAAAATACTATACAGCTACAAGTTATTCCTCATGCAATCACATGTGATTTTTGCATTTGCAATCACAAGTGATAATACATAACAATCACATGTGATATTACATATATAATCACTTGTCCTATTCAATCAAATCTGATTGTAATATAAAATCACATGTGATTGAACTACTTAATCACATGTGATTTTAGTATATAATCACAACCGTTAACATACATTATGTGATATAAAATCACATGTGATTGAACTACTTAATCTCATGTCATTGTCTTATTCAATCAAATCTGATTGTAATATAAAATCACATGTGATTGAACTACTATCACATGTGATTTTAGTATATAATCACAACCGTTAACATACATTCTTTTACAAATTGATTTTGCAAAGACCTCTCACCACCATTAGGACCCATCACATGATTTTTGGGTTTAGGGACTAATTGATTTTACAAATGATTCTTAATGTCATTGGCTTTATTCAATCACATGTGATTATAATATAAAATCACATGTGATTGAACTACTTAATTGTGATGACCCGGAAATTTCTGACCAAATTTAAACTTAATCTTTAACGTTTCCGACACGATAAGTAAAGTCTATGAAGTTGAATCTCAAAATTTTAGAACTGTTTCATGTATTCAATTACATTTGACTGCTCTCAACGATTCATGAACAATTATATGTATGTATATATATATATGTACAAGTAAAAACGACTTTCCTACAGTAAAACACTATTTGCTACAGTAAAAATAAATTTGCTACAGTAAAATACTATTTGCTACAGTAAACACTATTTGCTACAGTAAAACACTATTTGCTACAGTTAAAATGACTTGCTACAGTGCTACAGTGAAAACGACTTGCTACAGTAAACACTATTTGCTACAGTAACACTATTGCTACAGTAAAACACTATTTGCTACAGTACACTATTTGATGTCGACGAACTAGCAAACAAAAACGGATAAGGCGGTCATGCGATCGCATGGCAAAAACACTGAAAACTCATGCGATCGCATGATGTACTGTAGCAGGCCGCATACTATAAAAGCTCGATCTGGTCTCCACATACTATTATTATTTATTATATTATTATTATTATTATTATTATTATTATTATTATTATTATTATTATTATTATTATTATTATTAAGATTAATATTATTATTATTAATCTTATTATAATATTATTATTAGTAGTATATATACATAAAATACTACGGCGAGGTTATGAGCGTGTCACCTTCAAAATGGGTTTTTGAGCGGGATAGAGCTAAGGAAATTATGGGTTATTGCCAAGGAGGTTATGGGTAATGTTCGAGGGTATATTTGTGAATCAAATCTAGTGTTTATCATCTCTGTTGCGTCTACGTACTTTTCTACAATATTGAATCTCAATATTGATACGTAAGCATTCATATCTTATCTTTTATATATTAATTGTGTATCCATGTCTAGTGCTCGAGTATATATGTTTATGCATGCTTGTTTGCTAAATTTTGTCGTTAAACAGTTTATGATGAATCACGAATTTAATATATATATTACTGATAAAAGGTATATGATATGCATGTTTTTGAAAAGCTGGCGAAAAATCAATAACTTTTCATTTAGAAATCGCGAAATTTCGATGAACGAATTAAAATATATGGGCAACTGAATTATGATCAACGTTAATTGAAATTGCTTTTGAATCTGCAATTAAGATTTAAACAACTTGTTTACGAGATTGATAAAATAGATTTTTAAATATTACCAGCCGAGTAAATGAATCCTTATTTAAGGCACGTCTCGTTTTGTTGAACAATTGTTAAAATTGACTGTTTTATCATGTTTTAAAATCTTATAAAAACTATAGACTAATTTTACAAGAATTGGGAAACTATGTGAAATGTTAAAATATTTCGATTGCCATGATCATTCAACTATAGTATTAAGTCAGAATGACTTTTTGAAATGACTTTTGATAAACTTTTGTATGTCGATCTCGAGCACTAGGATTGTGATACACTATGACCTGACCTAGCTTGATAGACATTTATTGACCAACATATGTTCTCTAGGTTGAGATATACAGTTATTTGGTAATCCGAGTTTCAGTCACATTTTGGTGAACAACTTTATATGCTGCTAAGGTGACTTTCATTTGCTCCCTTTTTAAATGCTTTTGCAATATATATTTTTGGGCTGAGAATACATGCACTTTATTTTAAACAATGGACACAAGTACATACTAAATTCTATACTGAGTTTGAACCGAAAATCTCTTAGCTTTGGTAACTAGTAACTGCCGGTTATAAGAACTGGTGGGCGCGAGTAGTAGTATATGGATCCATAGGGCTTGATATCCCCGTCCGAGCTAGTGCACTAGCCTTTTAACGGACGTATGCTATTTGAGAAGCGTACACGTTGCTTTGCGTGTATTATTAAGATGATTATACAAAGGGTACAAATTATATATACGTTAAGTTTAGTTACCAGGGTGCTCAATTTCGTAGAATATTTTGATAAACGTTTCTAGATGAAACAACTGAAATCTTGTGATCCACCTTTATGTACAGATTATGCAAAACATTAAAACTATGAACTCACCAACCTTTGTGTTGACACTTGTTAGCATGTTTATTCTCAGGTTCCCTAGAACTCTTCCGCTGTTTGCTTATATGTTAGACAAGCTATGTGCATGGAGTCTTACATGGCATATTTTTCAAGGAAACGTTGCATTCACCAAATCATCACCATGTATCTTATTTTGACTGCATTGTCAACGGAAGTACTATTGTAAACTATTATTTACGGTGATTGTCTATATGTAGAAATCATCAGATGTCGAAAACCTTTGATTTAAATATTCATTTATGGTGTGCCTTTTCAAAAGAATGCAATGTTTACAAAACGTATCATATAGAGGTCAAATACCTCGCAATGAAATCGATGAATGACGTGTTCATCCATATGGATTTGGAGCGATCGTCACAGTTGGTATCAGAGCGTTGGTCCTAACGAACCAGGTCTTGCATGAGTGTGTCTAACTGATAGTGGTTAGGATGCATTAGTAAGTCTGGACTTCGACCGTGTCTGCATGTTAAAAGTTTTGCTTATCATTTCTTGTCGGAAATTACATGTTTATCATCTTAAGTCTAAACGCGTATAATATTGCAATGATTGCATAGATAGTGTCTAGACAAAATTTATATCTTAGCGTATCTGTTACTGTAAACGTTTCCTGACATCTTCCGAAAATTCCTCCGTGATTTATGGAATTTTGGTATTATATATACATATGTAAATTATGTATTGAAGAGTACCAATCTAAATTCTATAATTTATTTCATATCAAAAATCATATCTCTAATTATACAAGATGGATTCCGTATCTAGTTCAAATTCCTTAAACTCCGACAGCTATTCCGATATGGATATTCACCTGAATTCCGAAGACAGTGTAACCGGAATGGATCAACCAATCAGCCATCACCAATTCTGGATTAATTGGGGATGGGTTCGTAGCCTACTTAATTATTGGAGACAAGAAGAAGGCGATCCCTTCCATCCACCACATTGCCCTCTTGGCGAAGAACCTGAAGCACTTACCGGCGAACCTGTTCGAGACACCATTTTCTCTCTCATTTCCAGAGTATCTCGTCACGATAATATACTATCTCAAATTCTGGATCTTATTCATCCGCTCGTCCGAACCGCCAATCATCCCGGTGTAGTAGAAGAAGTCAACGAGTTTCGCGCTCGGGTAGTGGCTTTGGAGAATATGGTGCAAAGGTTACAAGCACCAGCAGCATCACCGGCATCAACAATACCACCATCAGCAACACCAACAGTACCATCACCACCACCACCAACAACATCCGCATCCCACACCTCAACATCACAATATGTACCTCGAACATCAACGTCATATGCCCCATAGATACCAAGGAATACCAACAACAACAAACGATGAAGTATTGATTCATAACTTCACCGAAGAAATATTCTGCAGAGAATATGTAGTGTCAAAAAGTTTTAGAGATTACTTATTCTAGTTCTATTTGTAAACCAGATGAATGAGCGAATAGAAATGATGAAATAAAACCCTGATCGGAATGGTGCACGATTTACAAGCTAGATCTGTTAGCAGCAACACCGTCAGTACCATCAGCATCATCAGCATCAGCAGCATCTACAACAACCACAAGCTCCGCCAGATCCATAATCACCGCAAACATCATCACTAATCAACAACGCATATATCGTATCAACGAGTTATGAAGTATTAACTCATTCCCTCTAAAGAAATTATATGTATATTTTATATGAATTCTGAGATCAAAATAAATCTTTTCGTACTAAGCTATTATGTGTGAATCTTAACTAGTAGGTACTACTCGGTTAATTCATATTACTAATATGCTATGATGTACATCCTTCGTTAACTACTTGTTAACTACAATCTCTGTTTCAACTTAATGAAATCCATTTCATAATAAACCAAGTGTATTATTCAATTACATAATTGATTTTACATTTTCATTTTCGATATACTCGAACCTTTCCAGAAAACATCATATGTGCCTTGTAAGGTTCACAAAAATTCCACGAGCATCAACATCCTTCACCGAGGATTAAGAATGAATAATGAAGTATTGATTACATTAGTGAAATACTCTGCGAAGATTATGAAATCTTTAATATTTTAGAGATTATTCATTTCTAATCCAGCCAAAAATCAAATGAGCTTAATATGATATTAATTCATTAAATATGTATTACATCTGAAGAAAATATACATACATATATTTTCATAAAGACTGTAATAAAATTCTCTGGTACAAAATATTACTTGTGAAACTTTTAACGGGTAGGTAATACCCGAAAGATATATAAATTCACAAGTAATATGTTACATTATTCAATTCTGATTCAACAAATCATCAACTATACTCACTACTTTCACAACGATATACATTCTTTTCGAGAAATCAAAACAACCATCCACATCCAAATTTGATTACATATTCTGATTTTGAAAAATCATAATCCAAGCTAAGATTTAACAGAAAACATCATTCTTAGATTCTTACATCTTTCAAAGCTATACTTTGACTTCAAAATTGTGCTAGAACATCACTTCTATTCATAAACCCTAAAAAAAAAAAAAATTGTATCATTCAAAAATTCTAGCACATCATATGTATCTTGACAATTACAATCTTTATGCAAACCCTTCAAACTTTTGAAAACACCTCGGATTGATAACCGACGATTCGGTTATGATAACTTTGAATGTTGATGAAGCAGCAAAAACTGTAAATGATCTTAACAGCCAAAAGTTTGATGATAAAGAATAGTGTGTTGGCAAAACTCAGAAAAAGAGAAGGTTTGGAACTGGAAAACTGATTGAGCAAACCATGAAGGAGGCTGTGGACAAATCACAAAGACTAAACCTGCCTTCAAAGAATCTAAATGATTCAGTATCTGCTGAAGATATTAACGAATACCTTGCTCCTGACTCTAAACCTTCACAGACAAATCTTCTTCACCATCCGTTGATATTAGAAATTCTAAGATATTATCATATCTTTCATTATAAATATCTTCGATATTTCTGAAGATATCTTCATAAATATCATAAAAGAAACTGTTTTAGTTTCTAGATTCTGAAAAATTCGAATTTAAAATACAAATGTTTTTGAAGTAATGCTTGGGAACCGAAGCATGAGTTAGTATAATATAATGACACCTGATCAACGTGATTATATTACAGTAAGTCATGCTGAGTTTCTAATGGAACGTGATAAAGGTTCACAGATCATACCCTCATCATGAACCATGTTACATAACTCTTTCATTCTATATAATCTCTAAAAATATCAAGAAAATATTTTCTTAATTATTCGATCTTTTTCGAGGTATTCTGGTAATTTGACAAGTCAGATTGTGCTATTACCATTTCTTTCTTAGAACATTAGTTATGTTCATCTAAAACTTTATACCTACGAATTCTGGACCATTATCCCCTTGACTTAAGGTCGGGAAGAGATAACAAAAGCATGAAGCTTCGAAATATAATGGAGAATATAAAGCCCGATAACAACCCCGAAATTTCAAACCGTGTATATCAATACGTATAGCAATATAAAGACACGGGAGAATGAAAAACACTATAACCCCAAGGTAATAGTAGAAGAAAATAAATTCCTCTGGTGGCAGATGAAAAAGAAGAATGAAGGATACGATAGCCAGGAAAATATCAAGAATCAGAACTGGATTAAGCATTTTCACAATCTATTGGGATGTATGAAATAAGAAAGAAGATTATAGGAGTGGTGAAAATAAATGAAACGGAATAGGTCAATTTATAGCGAAATATCAGACATAGCAATCGAGGCAGATTACGTATTTAATCAAACAAAATCCTAATTCCTGCAAATTTCGAAGAATCAAATCTTATATAGATTATGAAGATTTTCTATTCCTTAAATTCCGGAAATCAATCGTTAATACGTCAAAAGTTAAGATGAATCTCTATTCCCTCATTTCACTTTATTACGATAACTTCTCTCATACGCTTCGAGTAATCGGATTGTTTTATCCGTGTTATTCAATGGTGATAAAACTCTATTTATCGACTCATATTCGTTATGAAAACATTTTTTTTATTGTTAGCCATGACGACCTCACTCAAATTTTGGGACGAAATTTCTTTAACGGGGAGGTACTGTGATGACCCGGAAATTTCTGACCAAATTTAAACTTAATCTTTAACATTTCCGACAAGATAAGCAAAGTCTATGAAGTTGAATCTCAAAATTTTAGAACTATTTCACGTATTCAATTACATTTGACTACTCTCAACGATTCATGAACAATTATATGTATGTATATATATATATGTACAAGTAAAAACGACTTTCCTACAGTAAAACACTATTTGCTACAGTAAAAATAACTTTGCTACACTAAAACACTATTTGCTACAGTAAACACTATTTGCTACAGTGAACATGACTTGCTACATTGCTACAGTGAAAACGACTTTGCTACAGTAAAATACTATTTACTACAGTACACTATTTGCTACAGTAAACACTATTTGCTACAGTGCACTATTTGATGTCGATGAACTAGCAAAAAAAATGGATAAGGCGGTCATGCGATCGCATGGCAAAAATACTGAAAACTCATGCGATCGCATGAGGTACTGTAGCAGGCCACATACTATTAAAGCTCGATCTGGTCTCCACATACTATTATTATTTATTATATTATTACTATTATTATTATTATTATTATTATTATTATTATTGTTATTATTATTATTAAGATTAATATTATTATTATTAATCTTATTATAATATTATTATTAGTAGTATATATACATAAAATACTACGGCGAGGTTATGAGCGTGTCACCTTCAAAATGGGTTTTTGAGCGGGATAGAGCTAAGAAAATTATGGGTTATTGCCAAGGAGGTTATGGGTAATGTTCGAGGGTATATTTGTGAATCAAATCTAGTGTTTATCATCTCTGTTGCGTCTACGTACTTTCCTACAATATTGAATCTCAATATTGATACGTAAGCATTCATATCTTATCTTTTATATATTAATTGTGTATCCATGTCTGGTGCTCGAGTATATATGTTTATGCATGCTTGTATGCTAAATTTTGTCGTTAAACAGTTTATGATGAATCACGAATTTAATATATATATTACTGATAAAAGGTATATGATATGCATGTTTTTGGAAAGCTGGCAAAAAATCAATAACTTTTCATTTAGAAATCGCGAAATTTCGATGAACGAATTAAAAGATATGGGCAACTGAATTATGATCAACGTTAATTGAAATTGCTTTTGAATCTGCAATTAAGATTTAAACAACTTGTTTACGATATTGATAAAATGGATTTTTAAATATTACCAGCCGAGTAAATGAATCCTTATTTAAGGCACGTCTCGTTTTGTTGAACAATTGTCAAAATTGACTGTTTTATCATGTTTTAAAGCCTTATAAAACTAT
Source organism: Rutidosis leptorrhynchoides (assembly GCF_046630445.1). Taxonomy (NCBI): domain Eukaryota; kingdom Viridiplantae; phylum Streptophyta; class Magnoliopsida; order Asterales; family Asteraceae; genus Rutidosis; species Rutidosis leptorrhynchoides. Next base: position 61,692,186 of record NC_092334.1, read on the forward strand.
AGACTAATTTTACAAGAATTGGGAAACTATGTGAAATGTTAAAATGTTTCAATTGCCATGATCATTCAACTATAGTATTAAGTCAGAATGACTTTTTGAAATGACTTTTGATAAACTTTTTATGTCGATCTCGAGCATTAGGATTGTGATACACTATGACCTGACCTAGCTTAATAGACATTTATTGACCAACATATGTTCTCTAGGTTGAGATATACGGTTATTTGGTAATCCGAGTTTCAGTCACATTTTGGTGAACAACTTTATATGCTGCTAAGGTGAGTTTCATTTGCTCCCTTTTTAAATGCTTTTGCAATATATATTTTTGGGCTGAGAATACATGCACTTTATTTTAAACAATGGACACAAGTACATACTAAATTCTATACTGACTTTGAACTGAAAATCCCTTAGCTTTGGTAACTAGTAACTGCTGGTTATAAGAACTGGTGGGCGCGAGTAGTAGTATATGGATCCATAGGGCTTGATATCCCCGTCCGAGCTAGTGCACTAGCCTTTTAACGGACGCATGCTATTTGAGAAGAGTACACGTTGGTTTGCGTGTATTATTAAGATGATTATACAAAGGGTACAAATTATATATACGTTAACTTTAGTTACCAGGGTGCTCAATTTCGTAGAATATTTTGATAAACATTTCTAGATGAAACAACTGAAATCTTGTGATCCACCTTTATGTACAGATTATGCAAAACATTAAAACTATGAACACACCAACCTTTGTGTTGACACTTGTTAGCATGTTTATTCTCAGGTTCCCTAGAAGTCTTCCTCTGTTTACTTATATGTTAGACAAGCTATGTGCATGGAGTCTTACATGGCATATTTTTCAAGGAAACGTTGCATTCACCAAATCATCACCATGTATCTTATTTTGACTGCATTGTCAACGGAAGTACTATTGTAAACTATTATTTACGGTGATTGTCTATATTTAGAAATCATCAGATGTCGAAAACCTTTGATTTAAATATTCATTTATGGTGTGCCTTTTCAAAAGAATGCAATGTTTACAAAACGTATCATATAGAGGTCAAATACCTCACAATGAAATCGATGAATGACGTGTTCGTCCATATGGATTTGGAGCGATCGTCACATTAATCACATGTGATTACAGTATATAATCACAACTGTTAATATACATTCTGTAAAATCAAAACCATAAATCAAAAATGTTCCAAACACATTAACAATTTTTAACAGTTGTTCTTGAAATAAAGTAACAAAATATAAAAAAATGAAAGTCAAACATTTAATAGGAACACCAAAATTAACAATTGTACGAATATAAAAAATAAAAAATAAAATCAACGTTTGTCTTTGTCACAACCCCTGCAATTGTGTTCATGTGATCCACAATTACTGCAAGTAATCTTTCTTTTTTTGCTTTCCAAAATTCCTTTCTCTTGTCCACTCATAAGACGCTTATCTTTTCCACAACCTTTGTATCTCCCAACGGGTGGGTTTTGTATGTCTAATGAATTAGGCTTTGAAACACCAACCATTTCTTGTATGACAACATCTTTTTTCTTAAACTGTTTTGGCACTTGAGCCTCAACTTCTTTCTTCACCATTTTAACTTTTTCAAGAAGCACTTGTAGCATCGTTTCATCCTGGCCAATTAGTTCAACACAATCATCAACAACTGATGTGATTTCATTAATAGAATTTTGAACAGCAATGTTTTCGTTGCCATATCTGTTTCTCCTTGATCTTAACTCGGGTGGTATTATATCCCTTCTCCAATGCCTCATTATGTATTTTTTAGGGATTTCATCTATATTATCGTTCTTCAATATGAAAGGACCCATCCTAATCCATCCGGACAAAGTCCACATCGATTACAAACGATTCACAATAGTTGGTTACATCGCGAGGTACTTGACCTCTATATGATACATTTTACAAACATTGCATTCGTTTTGAAAAGACAACTTCCTTACATCGAAAATTGACGATATACATACCATTTCATAATATATCTAATTATAATTATCTTAATAATAATCTTGATGAACTCGACGACTCGAATGCAATGTCTTTTGAAATATGTCATGAATGACTCCAAGTAATATCTTTAAAGTGAGTAAATGCACAGCGGAAGATTTCTTTCGTACCTGAGAATAAACATGCTTTCAAGTGTCAACCAAAAGGTTGGTGAGTTCATTAATTTAACATAAATAATCATTTTGAAATTTTAATAGACCACAACATTTCATATTTCCATTTCTCATAAACATACGTCCCATGCATAGAGACAAAAATATCATTCATATGGATTGAACACCTGGTAACCGACATTCACAATATGTATATAAGAATATCCCCATCATTCCGGGATCCTCCTTCGGACATGATATAAATTTCGAAGTACTAAAGCATCCGGTACTTTGGATGGGGCTTGTTGGGCCCGATAGATCTATCTTTAGAGTTCGCGTCAATTAGGGTTTCTGTTCCCTAGTTCTTAGATTACCAGACTATAAAGGGGCATATCCGATTTCGATCATTCGACCATATAATGTAGTTTCAATTACTTGTGTCTATTTCGTAAAACAGTTATAAAAATTGCGCATGTATTCTCAGCCCAAAAATGTAAAGGGTAAAAAGGTAGATGAAACTCACGCATATAAATATTATAAAACAGTTAATAAAGCATTTGCATGTATTCTCAGCCCAAAAATGTAATGAGTAAAAGGGAATCAAATGAAACTCATCATACTGTATTTTGTAGTAAAAATACATATAACTATATTGAACAATGCAGGGTTGGCCTCGGATTCACGAACCTATATCATTTGTATATATATTAAAATGTATAATCGAAATCGAACAAGTTTATATTTATTTTTTTATACATTTAGATTAATATTTATATGAAATTTCATTAATACATATAATATATTATATTACTTATTTGATATATAAATTAATTAACGTTATATCAATATAGATGATATTATATTAGTTAAACACTTTATTAAGTAATATTAGTATACTTATGTAATAATTATATTTTATACAAATTTCTTTTATTTGCAATTTAATAGTTTCTAGAATAAGAATAATAATAATTATTATAATACTAATATTAATGATGATAGTAATAATAATATCTTTAATAAAAAATGATAATAATGATAAGAGGAAAAAAAATAATAATAGTTTTTATTGAAATACTATTTTGATAATAATGGTAATTTTAATAATAATAATTTTAATAATAATTTTTGTAATCATAATAATACCTATTTTAATGTTTAAATGATGATTCTAATAATGATACTTTGTAATATTAGTAGTAATAATGATAATACTAATTTTAGTAAAAATGACAGATTTAATATATTGATACTTTTAATACTGATAATACTAACTATACAAATAACACTTTTACTACTAATGATACTAATAATGATATTTGTAATAATAAATTGTATTATGTTCATAATAGTGATAATAATAATAATAATCATAATAATAATAATAATATTACACATTTTAATATTAGTTAATAATAATAATAATAATACTAAGTAATGATAATAATATTAGTAATAATAACAATTATAAGTAATAATAGCAATAGCAATAAAAAAAAAAATAAATAATAATAATAATAATAATAATAATAATAATAATAATAATAATAATAATAATAATAATAATAATAATAATAATAATAATAAATATAAGGTAACTACCTCCATAGAATGGGTTTTTAAAAAAATGGCACCAGTCATCCTCGAACCCGTGACCTCTCGTAACCCGACAACCTCCCTTTACCATTCGGCTACTGCCTGTTTTCTGATTATACTTGCTACCTTAATAAATATAACCCGTTTCCTATTATTTCATCATCTTCACCATGACTAAATCGACCAAAGAGTTTAATCAAAGCAAACACAAAACTTTAATGGTTTAGGGATTCCTTTAAACACGACAGAAACATTCTTTATTTGATTGAGTTGTTCAAAACAAACGAAAAGGAGCTGAAGCAGAAAAGTTACACGATGAACAACCCAAATTCGATTTCGAATTTCAAAGATGTTTTAGACAAAGTGTATAACATGAAAAAGGTTTATAATTGTGCGGAGAAACTTTATGATACTTCAATTATTTCTGAAACACCACACAGGATTCGAATTTTAGGATGAACAATAAATTTGACTTTTTCATAAATAAGTTTGACTTCAAAATTTGAGATCATTAGAAGGAAATGGACTCTGAGATTTTACAGATAATTGAAATAAAAGATTTCTAACCAATCTACATTTATAGAATTTGAATTTAAATACAAAAATCGAGTTTTTGAATTAAATGTACAAGAACAAGGGTGACGACCGTGTTCTTGAATTTTTTTGATAAAAATCGACCAAATTGAAAGCTTTAAGTGATACTTGTAATTGATAGTTAATAGTGTAGGTCAAATGGTTCCCTTTATCAACTAGATATCAATCGGTTTACATATGATTTGAGTGTTGACAGAAATGTTTACCAGGTACCGAAAATAAATAAATAAAAAAAAAGTGAAAGGGATTGCTAACGTAAATTTGGATTCTATCTTGATTGGAAAACGATGGTACACTAGTTGGAGACAGAAACAAACTCTTGATAGAGATTGATGGATACATTAAACAGAATTAATCCCTAATTCGTGTGGTTTTTATATAAATGATAATATTAATTAATAATTTTAATTATATTAATAATCTAGATATAATAAATACTGATTTCCTATATTTTTTTGTATATATACAGCGTATGTCTATTATATATTTTTGTATATACCTGATAATGCTAAAAACGAACATATATTTCATAGCATTATTCCTCAAGAAAGACAAGCTTTTAGTTGCAATTGTTCTATTTACAAGTGATATTCGTTTAAATAATAAAAGGTGAAGACAAAAGACAGATTCGACGATTTGAAGACGCAAACGACCAAAAAGCTCAAAAGAACAAAAGACAATCAAAAAGGTTCCAATTATTGATAAGAAACGTCTCGAAATCACAAGAGTACAAGATTCAAAACGCAAAGTACAAGATATTAAATTGTACGCGAGGACGTTCGAAAATCCGGAACCGGGACTAGAGTCAACTCTTAACGCTCGACGCAACGGACTAAAAATTACAAGATAACTATATATATAAATATAATATAATATATAATTAATTATATTAATTATATATATATTATATATATATATTTAAAACTGTCGGCAGCCAGAAACTCCAAGGGAGTAAATTGAAAATACCTCTCCGCGACTCGCGGAGTTTGAAGGGCTTTTTGCCGCGAGTCGCGGAGCCCCAAAAAACACTCCTGGCTATAAATCAACCCGAATTCTGATCAAAATATCATCATTTTTTTTCTTCTCTTCATACGAAGTAATATATTTATATTTATAATTTATATTTTAATTTTAATTATAATTCTAATAATAAGGGTATGTTAGCGAATGTTGTAAGGGTGTAAGTCGAAATTCTGTCCGTGTAACGCTACGCTATTTTTAATCATTGTAAGTTATGTTCAACCTTTTTATATTAATGTCTCGTAGCTAAGTTATTATTATGCTTGTTTAAAACGAAGTAATCATGATGTTGGGCTAATTACTAAAATTGGGTAATTGGGCTTTGTACCATAATTGGGGTTTGGACAAAAGAACGACACTTGTGGAAACTAGGCTATGGGCTATTAATGGGCTTTATATTTGTTTAACTAAATGAAAGTTTGTTAATGTTAATATAAAGATTTACAATTGGGCGTCCCTATAAATTACCATATACACTCGATCGGACACGATGGGCGGGGTATTTATATGTACGAATAATCGTTCATTTAACCGGACACGGGAATGGATTAATAGCCACTAGAATAATCAAAACAGGGGTGAAATTACATTCAAGGGTAATTGGTGTAATTGTTAACAAAGTAGTAAAACCTTGGTTTACACGCAGTCGATAACCTGGTGTATTCATTAAACAAAGTATTAAAACCTTGTTACAATTCGAATCCCCAATTAGTTGGAATATTTATCTTCGGGTATAATAATAATTTGACAAGGACACTTGCAATTTATATTTATGACTGATGGACTGTTATGGACAAAAACCAGACGGACATATTGAATAATCCAGGACAAAGGACAATTAACCCATGGGCATAAAACTAAAATCAACACGTCAAACATCATGATTACGGAAGTTTAAATAAGCATAATTCTTTTATTTCATATTTTATTTCCTTTATTTTATATTTAATTGCACTTCTAATTATCGCACTTTTATTTATTGTTATTTTATTTTATCGCACTTTTAATTATCGTACTTTTTAATTATCGCAATTTAATTTTATCGCATTTTTATTATTCGCAATTTCATTATCGTTATTTACTTTACGCTTTAATTTAAAGTCTTGTATTTATTTTATATTTTACATTAGGTTTTAACTGCGACTAAAGTTTTAAAATCGACAAACCGGTCATTAAACGGTAAAAACCCCCCTTTATAATAATAATATCACTTATATATATATTTGTATTTTTATAAAAGTAAACTAATATAGCGTTGAGCTTTGCTTAAAGATTTCCCTGTGGAACGAACCGGACTTACTAAAAACTACACTACTGTACGATTAGGTACACTGCCTATAAGTGTTGTAGCAAGGTTTAAGTATATCCATTCTATAAATAAATAAATATCTTGTGTAAAATTGTATCGTATTTAATAGTATTTTCTGCTAAAATTTAATAGTATTTTATACCCCTCTGCTTTGACATCAAGTATTTTTGGCGCCGCTGCCGGGGAAAACCTCTTAAAAGCCGGAAGCGCAACGCTAATATATAAAAAAAAAAAAGATTTTTATTTACTTTTATTAAAAGTCGTTTTTGTAAAAATTACGTTTTAAATATTCAAAAATATAAAAAGAAAAACAAAAATATATGTATATTTAAGATTTTGTTAAATATTTAAGTTTTATAAGTTTCTTTATCTTTATTTTAATTTATAAAAATATAAATTTTATTAAAAATCGTTTATTTAAATTAAAAACAGAAAATTAAAAAAAAAAAAAAAAAAATAAAGAAAAACGCGTAAAAGTACAATCTGTCAACTGAATTCTGAATCCCCGCGACTTGCGGGGTTTTACTCTTTATTTGCCGCGACTCGCGGAGGGCCTCTGACACTCGGACAAAAACCCTAATCACGGGTTATTATTTATTATTATTATTATTATTATTAAAACCTAATTACTATTATTATTATTATTAGATTTAATTTTACTTTTTATTTAATTTGTTGTATTTTGTTAAATTAGTTTTAATAAAATTGTATTATTTGTAGTTTTATTAAATAAATAATATAAAAATAATATTTTTATAAAAATTGTACTTTTTACAACTTTTTGTATATTTTTATATTTTGTACCTTTTTAATCGTTGTAGCGTAATATTTGTATTTTTTAGCTCATAATTAATTTTAAACTTAGTTTTTGCTATAGTTATTTTTACTCCTATATTTTTAGGCTTTGCCGTAGAATTCCTTAAGTGCTTTTTCTTTAGACTAAGATTTAGGTGCTTTAGAATTTTGCGACGCCTTTTTAAGTTTTAGTTTCTTTTTAAGTTATTTCCATTTGGGATTTAGTTTTTCCTGTAAGCTTTAATATTTTTAGACCTTTTACTATGTATCAATTATCATTCCAATTAGTAATATCAATTTGCGATTATAATTTTAAGTTAGTTGTAGTAATAAGGTTAAATTAGTTAAGTATTTTTAAGTTTTTATAAGTTTCTTTTATTTTTCCGTCACCTTTTATTTTTCAACCATTTTTCTTTTTCGACATTTTTCGACGCGCAATCTTTTTCTCTCTTATTTCTCGCCATTCTAGTTTTTAGGACTTAGAATTTTATTCTACTTCTTATCTTAATTTCTTAAAATTACGAAAATTTATTTTAAGTGGTTAAATTGATAGACATCAAAATTTTCTGGTTCGTAGTAATAGTTGGATTTGTACGTGGACCGGGTTATTGGAGCCAAACAGTCCTCAATTATATTGAGACCAAACGAATCCTGCCCCTCTGCTGCATCTTTTGGCTATTCGAAACGTGGGCAAAATCAGAAAAGTCTATTGATTGGATAACTTATTATAATTTTTCTTTCCTTTTTAAAACTAATAGGATATTCTGTGAATGCACCGAGCAAGACGTTCATCACCTTTTGTACGTTCACCACCTGTAACTCGATCAAGACATCGTTTAACAAATATAACCGCCGTTGATTTTTCTTTAGAATCGTCATCCAGTCGACCAAGTACTTCAGTTCAAATTTCCGATAATCCAGTTTTTGAAACAAACCTCACAATTGAGAATCCAGAAAATATTCAGGAACGGTTCATAGATCCTGAACCATTAAACTTTCCTCCGGAACCACCAATCATTCAAACAGAGATTGTTGAGGAACGAACTATTAAATCAGAATCATCTAGTGATACCGATTCAACAAATTCAATTATGGAGAATCTGGAACCTTTAAGTATGGAAGACCGAATGAGAGCTAAACGCACTGGCCAAGGTCACGCAATTACTCATCCAGACATTAATGCGCCAGATTATGAAATCAAAGGACAAATTCTACACATGGTGACTAATCAATGCCAATTTAGTGGTGCGCCGAAGGAAGATCCAAATGAACATCTACGTACCTTTAATAGGATCTGCACACTATTTAAAATACGAGAAGTGGAGGATGAACAGATATATCTCATGTTATTTCCCTGGACTTTAAAGGGAGAAGCCAAAGATTGGTTGGAATCGTTACCTGAAGGGGCGATTGATACATGGGACGTTTTAATTGATAAATTTCTTAAACAATTCTTTCCTGCATCTAAAGCAGTAAGACTTCAAGCAGAAATTGTTACGTTCACACAGAAGCCAAATGAAACTCTATATGAGGCGTGGACAAGATATGGAAAGTTGTTAAGAGGATGTCCGCAACATGGTTTAGACACCTGTCAAATAGTACAAATATTCTACCAAGGATGCGACATCACTACAAGAAAAGACATAGACATAGCAGCTGGTGGTTCTATTATGAAGAAAACCGAAACTGATGCTTACAAAATTATTGATAATACTGCTTCCCACTCACATGAGTGGCACCAAGAAAAAGATATCATTAGATCATCTAAAGCAGCTAGAGCCGATTCTAGCCATGACTTAGATTCCATTTCAGCAAAGATAGATGCTTTCGAGAGACGAATGGAAAAGATGACTAAAGATATTCATGCTATACGAATTAGTTGTGAGCAGTGTGGAGGACCACATTTGACAAAAGATTGTCTAAATATTGAATTAACAATGGAACAAAGAGAGAATATTTCATACATAAACCAAAGGCCTGGAAATAATTATCAGAATAATTATCAACCGCCAAGACCGATTTACAATCAAAACCAGAATTATAACCGAAATATTCCATACAACAACCAACAAGGTCCTAGCAATCAACAAGTATCCAATAATACTTACAATCAGCAAAGACCGAATTTTCAAAACAAACCACCACAACAAACCGATGATAAAAAGCCGAATTTAGAAGATATGATGACGAAGCTAGTTGAAACTCAAACGCAGTTTTTCACATCTCAAAAACAAACAAATGAACAAAATGCTCAAGCATTTAGAAATCAACAAGCTTCTATTCAAAATCTGGAACAAGAAGTAAGTAACCTAGCAAGGTTAATAGGTGAAAGAAAACCGGGAAGTTTACCGAGCGATACAAATGCTAACCCCCGGAATGAAACAGCTAAAGCTATTACCACAAGAAGTGGTACAACACTTAAACCACCTGAAATACCTGTAACTTCTGATGAAACTATTCCTACTCCACAAGAACCACAACCTGATCAAGATAAGGAAAAAGAACCGGTAGTTGAAAAGGTTAATGAAGATAACACAGTTAAGGATAAACCTTATGTTAAACCATACCAACCACCACTTCCTTACCCGAGTAAAATGAAGAAAGAAAAACTTGAAGCCGAGCAATCCAAATTCTTGGATATGTTTAAACAAATAAATGTAAATCTTCCTTTCATTGATGTGATTTCAGGAATGCCAAGGTATGCTAAATTCTTGAAAGATCTAATCACTAATAGAAAGAAAATGGAAGAACTCTCGGCTGTCACTATGAATGCTAATTGTTCAGCAGTGCTGTTGAATAAGATACCAGAAAAACTATCTGATCCAGGAAGTTTCACAATTCCATGTTTTCTGGGTAGTCTTAGTTCAATAGAAGCATTGGCAGACTTAGGTGCTAGTATAAATTTAATGCCGTATTCACTATACGCTAAACTAGACCTTGGAGAATTGAAACCAACCAGAATAAGCATACAACTAGCCGATAGATCAATAAAATATCCTAGAGGGATAATGGAGAACATGCTAGTTAAAGTTGGTACTTTAGTATTTCCAGTAGATTTTGTTGTTTTGGACATGGAAGAAGATTCTCAAGTTCCTCTCATATTAGGAAGACCATTCTTAAACACGGCTAAAGCAATGATAGACGTGTTCGGTAAGAAACTGACCCTAAGTATAGAGGATGAGAGTGTTACCTTTTCAGTGGATAGAGCCATGCAACAACCACAATCTGCAGATGATACATGTTATTATATTAAAACTATAGATGCACATGCAGAATTATTAGAAGAATTTCCAGAATTACAAGGAACAGGAGAATGTTCTTTAGGAGAAGGAAATGAACCAATTGATGAAGCTGAAATGTTAGCTACACTTATAGCTAATGGATATGAACCAACAACAGAAGAAATTCAAATGCTAAAAGAAGAAGACAGATATCGATATAAATCATCGATAGAAGAACCTCCGAAATTAGAGTTAAAGCCACTTCCAAACCATTTGGAATACGCTTATTTACATGGTGAATCTGAATTACCTGTAATAATATCGTCTTCTCTTACTGAAAATGAGAAATCACAACTCATTTCTGTGTTGAAAGCTCATAAACCAGCCATTGCATGGAAGATTCATGATATTAAAGGAATAAGTCCTTCGTATTGCACACATAAAATCCTTATGGAAGAAGGTCATAAAACGTATGTGCAACGCCAACGAAGACTAAATCCTAATATGCAAGATGTAGTTAAGAAAGAGATTATTAAACTGCTAGATGCAGGTTTAATTTACCCAATTTCTGATAGTCCATGGGTAAGCCCAGTTCAATGCGTACCTAAGAAGGGTGGCATGACTGTCATTACAAATGAGAAAAATGAGCTTATTCCTACTAGGACTGTAACAGGATGGCGTGTATGTATTGATTATAGAAAATTAAATGACGCCACCAGAAAAGATCACTTTCCCTTACCTTTCATAGATCAAATGTTGGAAAGATTAGCCGGAAATAGTTACTATTGTTTTCTTGATGGATTTTCCGGATATTTTCAAATTCCAATAGCACCCGAAGATCAAGAGAAAACCACATTCACGTGCCCTTATGGTACTTTTGCTTACAAACGCATGCCATTTGGACTTTGTAACGCCCCTGCAACCTTTCAAAGGTGCATGATGGCGATTTTTCACGACATGATAGAAGAATGCATGGAAGTATTCATGGATGACTTTTCAGTCTTCGGTGATACATTTAAATCATGTCTAGTTAATCTGGAACGAATGCTAATTAGATGCGAAAAATCAAATCTAGTACTTAATTGGGAGAAATGCCATTTCATGGTTAAAGAAGGCATCGTTCTTGGACATAAAATTTCAAAAGAAGGAATTGAAGTGGATAGAGCTAAAGTAGATGTAATTGCTAAACTTCCACATCCCACCAATGTTAGAGGAGTTAGGAGTTTTCTAGGGCATGCCGGTTTTTACCGACGTTTCATAAAAGATTTTTCTAAAATTGCCACTCCTATGAATAAACTCCTAGAAAAGGATGCGCCATTCATCTTTTCAGATGAATGTATCAAATCTTTTAATATTCTTAAAGAAAAACTCACTAATGCACCGATCATGATAACACCAAATTGGAATCTACCATTTGAACTAATGTGCGATGCAAGTGATTTTGCAATGGGAGCCGTTTTAGGACAAAGGATTGAAAAACGATTTCAACCTATATATTATGCTAGTAAGACATTACAAGGAGCACAAACGAACTATACAACTACTGAAAAAGAACTCCTTGCTATTGTCTTTGCTTTTGACAAATTCCGATCATATCTCGTTCTAGCAAAAACGGTGGTCTATACAGACCATTCTGCTCTTAGATACCTATTTTCAAAACAAGATGCTAAACCAAGATTAATCCGTTGGATCTTACTCTTACAAGAGTTTGATATTGAAATCCGAGATAAAAAGGGAGCAGAAAATCTCGCCGCTGATCATCTTTCTCGTCTTGAAAATCCCGAATTAGAAGTTCTGAATGAATCGGCCATACAAGACAACTTTCCTGATGAATATCTATTGAAGATAGATTATAAAGAAATCCCATGGTTTGCAGACTATGCAAACTACTTAGTTTGTGGATTCCTTGAAAAAGGATTATCGTACCAAAGACGAAAGAAATTCTTCAGTGATATAAAACACTATTTCTGGGAAGATCCACATCTGTTTAAAAGTTGTCCCGATGGAATAATACGCCGATGTGTATTTGGAGATGAAGCTAGTAAAATTTTAAACCATTGTCACACAGGACCAACAGGAGGGCATTATGGGCCTCAACTAACAGCAAGAAAAGTTTATGAAGCTGGATTCTATTGGCCTACAATTTACAAAGACGCACACCTTCTTTGCAAATCCTGTGATGCATGTCAAAGGGCCGGAAAAATAAGTCAACGTGATGAAATGCCACAAAATGTCATCCAAGTATGTGAAGTATTTGACATTTGGGGTATTGACTTTATGGGTCCATTTCCAAAATCTCATAATAATTTATATATACTCGTAGCCATTGATTATGTATCTAAATGGGCGGAAGCACAAGCTCTCCCAACTAACGATGCACGAGTTGTAGTCAACTTTTTAAAACGTCTTTTTGCAAGGTTTGGAACACCGAAAGCTTTAATAAGTGATCGGGGTACTCATTTCTGTAATAATCAACTTGAGAAAGTTCTTAAAAGATATGGAGTAACTCATAAAATCTCCACCGCATATCATCCACAAACAAGTGGACAAGTTGAAAATACAAACCGAGCTTTAAAACGTATTCTAGAGAAAACCGTAGGATCAAATTCGAAGGAATGGTCCATTAAATTGGAGGATGCACTCTGGGCTTTTAGAACAGCCTACAAAACTCCAATTGGAACCACACCTTTTAGACTTGTGTATGGAAAAGCATGTCATCTTCCAGTAGAAATTGAACACAAAGCATTTTGGGCTTTGAAGACATGTAATCTTGATTTACATGAAGCCGGACGTCTACGATTAAGTCAACTAAACGAATTAGAAGAATTAAGACATGAAGCATACGAAAATTCGTTAATCTATAAAGAAAGAACGAAGAAATGGCATGATAAAAGAATCAGAAGTTCAAAAGAATTCAAAGAAGGAGACAGAGTTCTTCTTTTCAATTCACGATTCAAGCTATTTCCTGGAAAATTGAAATCAAGATGGTCTGGACCATTTATAGTCAAAAGAGTTTTCCCATACGGAACGATAGAATTAATAAATTCAAATGGGATTGAATTTAAAGTTAATGGTCACAGAGTTAAACATTACATACATGGTCCGATGGAAGTCGACAACGAAGTTAATCACAATTTCGACACCACAGCAAACTAAGTGTGGGGAGAATCAAGTCTTTAAAGGATAATATATATTTCTATTAGAGTTAGATTGTCTGTTTTCGTGTAGTTCTCGAAAATGGAACACGTATGGTCTTTCCCTAGCAGACCCTAAAGAACTAGTCTTCTCCCCCCATTCTGAATTTTTATTTTTTTTAGGTTTTTACAAAATGAAGACTGCCTGTGAACTAAACCATGGTCTAATGCTACACGCTTTGATCGCTAAACGTAATAATGACATACTACCGAGTGAATTAGTATCAGTAATCAGAGAAAGAATGGACGGAGTTAGAAAAGGATCCAGATGCGAAGATAATAAGTTACAATTTGGTAAAGGAAAATCAAAATCCGCAGCGAAAAGAAGAGCACGACACCTAGAAAAATGTCACAAATGCGGAAAATGGTCACATGGAGGTAAATGTTCAAATAATCAAACCTATTCAAATACCGAATTTGTTACTTTATGCAGAGACGGACCGTTCATATGTTTAGAAGAAAAGACAATGAATGCTCGAGGTTACGCCTATGCAGCCATGGAAAACCAATTAAACCGACTATCTTATGAATATAATAGATCATATAACTAAGAAATCTATTTCACAGGTATGTCTGTACAGTTTTTATTTTTATTTTTATTTTTAACCTTTTGATAATAAACGCTAATTTGTTCGCTAAAAAGTATTAAATTGGTATTAAATAAAATTAGGTTTGGCGACCGAAATTATTGATATCGTTCAAAAATTTATTACATCACTGCGAAATTTAACGTTTATTCTTAAGGTATAAATATCTTTAAACAATCAAACCAAAATATTTCAAATATTCGTCATGAGTTAAATTAGGTCTTGGAACCGAAATTACTTTACCGAAAAGAGGGGCGCATATTTTTGATAATATTTGATTGATTAAAGTGGGATAAAAAGACAAAAAGATTTTTAATTTTATTTTTACCATGTTTTTAATCTTAATATTTAAATCTTAAATTAATATTGTAAACTTTGTAAAAACAATATTTTTAAAATTGTAAATATTTGAAAAATTAATATAAGTTTGGTATGAATTTATGAATTTTTAAATTAAGTTTGGTGTGAATTTTTAATTTTTAAAATATGAAATTTTAATTTTATGCATTTTAAATTTTGAGTTTGGTGTGAATTTTTAATTTTAATTTTGAATTTTATATTTAAGTTGTGTGAATTTAAAAACAAAAATTTACTTTATCTCATTAAGTTAAGAATATGATTTTTAAAATTCGTCGTAAGTTGAAGACTAGGTCTTTGAACCGAAATTGCTTTACCCGAGGGAGGGACGAGAACTTTTATTATCATTATTTTTAATCTTATTGATTTAAAGTATGCCAAAAACATTAAAAAAACCCAAAAATCTTAGCTTTTAAAACAATCGCTACAAAAAGACAAATTTTAAAATTTTGTCGAGGGACAGACTAGGACATCGATCCGAAACGACCTCGTCCTAAATAACAAGGGAAACAAATTTTTAAAATTAATTTCTTAATTGTTTTATAAGTTAAAGATTATATAAAAAAAAAAAAAAAAAAAAAAAAAAAAAAAAAAAAAAAAAAAAAAAAAAAAATAACTCCGCGACTCGCGGAGTTTTCAGTGAAAACCTCCGCGACTCGCGGAGGGACCAAATTACAGAAAAAAATAAAACAGCTGCACACGAACTGATCACTCTCACACACACATAAACACCCAAATAACAGCGAAACTGCACCCGAAAACCCACGAATTTCACCCCCAAAAATCTCAATTTTTAACCGTTAATCACCAAATTTTTTGCTAAAATCATGTTGAGAAGGATGATATCTAGGAACTACTCAAGAAAACAGGTACAATTACACCCCAAATCACCTTTAAATCCGAATTTTAGTGTGTTCTTGAGCATATTTTCATAATTTGAATTTTGTTAATTTTTAGTGTAATTAGTGTTAAATTGTTAGTATATTATGCATGTATAACCTAGATTGATGCTTGTTAACATGATTTGAAGCCAAAAACTTCAAAATCTTTAGAATCTAGGGTTTGTGTTCTTGAGCAAAATTAGGGCTTTTTGATATAAACAGGTTATGGCCGATTTTTGTCATGAATTGTTGCTAAATTGAGTAGTGTAACATGTCTAGGTAGTTAAATGATCCAAACTTTGAGCCTAAACATGATTTTGAGAATTAAAGTGGACTTTTTCAAGTCCAAAATTCATGAACTTGATTTTTGAAAGATAATGCCATTTGAGACTTGTTTATTTGCTAGTAATGATTATTTTGACATGTTATTTGGGTTGAATGCTTATGAACTTGGCGAAAATTTTCGTATATGCTTATTTGAAAAAGTGTAGATTTGATAAAAATGTGAAAATGAGCTTAAGTTTGATATAAATTGATAATGTCATTATAATTATTTTGATTGATGATTTTGCTGACACTAATGCATATTTGGATGCACAAAATTTGTGTTTGATGTGTTTTGCAGAATGAAAGGGGTGAATCTTCATCCCAAGCCCGTCATGCTCCTGCTGAGAACTTGGAACAACAGGAGGTAGATAACTACTACAGGCAGGATGTACCTCATCCAGTCATGACCTTTTCAGATATGCATTTGGAACAGTTGCACCCGAACCTGCGATTTGACAGACTTTGGATAGATTATCCAAAATATCAACGGGGTTTGCATACTCTTCACTCAAAGGTTGTTGAGGTACCAAGGGTCATAGAATGGGGACCCTTGGAAGCTGTAGAATTGGCCGGGCCAATTAGGGAATTACTGGTACAGAGGTATGGTAATTCTTCTTTTAATGACTGGATATGTTTATTCACCATACGCAGACCTGTATATAAAGTATGGTGTGAAGAGTTGTTATGTAGTATAGAGTTGAATGATCGGGTAGCTAGTTTAACCGATCGTTCTTTTGTTAGATTTTTGTTAGGCGGTTCGATGCGCCACATGTCTTTACTAGACATGGCTCAGGCTTTACGTATATATACGCCTGAGGAATTAGCGTCTGCCGATTGTAGAGGATTGATACTAAACGGTAGGAAAATAGATGAGAATTTTGATACACACGGTGTGTGGAGTCAAATGACAAGACACCACCGTTTTAAAGGGGGAAACTACTCTTATTTGGATATAGATAGAGCCGAATTAAGAGTAATACATAGGTTTTTAGCTAATTCGATTACACAAAGGGGTAAAAACAAAGAAAAGGTAAATGAACAAGATTTGTTTTACCATATGTGTATTCGAGACCCACACAGCGCTGTAAGTATACCATATTGTGTGGGTTATTATTTATCAGCTATGGTTCGAGGGATGCGTCCACATAGCATAATAGGAGGTGGTATTTTTATTACTTTGATTGGTGAATATCTCGGTGTGGATATAAGTCGGGGGGGATTATTAGTAGAAGAGCCGGAACCCCGCGACACTATAGGTTTAAATGTATACCATGGTGCGAAAGTGTTGAAGCGGCGAAATAACGCCGCAGTACGATACAATGGTAGACATCCACAGGTAGAGAGAAACCAGGAACAAGGTAATGTAGGAGGGGGGAACCAGATGCAAGAAATGCAAAGGTTTATAGCTTCTCAGGAATACGAAAATGCTAGACAGAGAGCATTTGAAGATTGGCAAGTTCATCAGAACCAGATCATAGCGCATTGCCAACACATAGGTAGAAACTATATTCCTACACCGAAACCCGTCTTCCCTCCTTGGTCGATAGAGATGCAGCCACCATATCCTACGTATGACCCTGCCGAGGCATTCTATAGCACTTATGGTTATGCGTGGAACCCCTATTGGTACCAATATCATCCTTAGTTTACTTATTTTTATTTTATTATGTAATTTGTAATTATTGATGTATTTAATATTTTTGTTAATATTGTAATCATTTTTATAATTATCTAACTTTTATTCTTAGATTTTAATAATTTTTGAATGTGGGGTAATAAACCAAACTTCAAAAATATGTATATATGTTTGCAGTTTATCTTATGTACACAACAGGGTAAAACAACGCATTTTCAAAGACTGGCATTAAGTTCAGCAAAAGCAAGTAATTTTGACGACAATGATGCAAAATATATGTGAAATAACAACAAGACGGGATGAACAAATGATGTGCACCATTTATCATTCAGCAAACAAACGCCAATATATTTGGAAACTTTGGTAAAAATTTAATCATTTTCACACAAATCACCCTCAATAATTTAAATTGTTACTGATTTCTTGCAAATGAGGGCATTGCAAGATCTTAAGTGTGGGAAGGGATTAAATTCTTTCGGATTTTAAATTTTTTTATATTAAACACTTGGTTACCATTAAAAATACTAGTAAAGCAGTAGTTGTATTAGAATCTAGTGCTCTCTGATAAAAAAGAACAGCCCTAGTCTTATATACTGACTACCCAATTCTAGTAAAATTTTTCAAAATTTTCAATTAAATGAATTAAAATCATGTTTATACATATTTATGAACGATAAAACTAGGTTTTAACACCGAAATTATTGTTACCTCGGAAAGGACATAAATTGAGAAACAAACTAAAATGTTAAAATTCATTTAAAATGGAATAGAGGACGATAAAAAGAAAAATAAAAAGCCAAGTGTGGGAAAATTTACCAAGTTATCTTAAACATATGTCACATATATCTGTAACAAATAACTGAAAATACTTTTGCTTTGGACAAAACTAAACTGTTTTACCCGATGAAAGAAAAGAAGAGATGGATCTACACGATGAATCAATTCCATCATTAAAAGGAAGTAAAGTCTTCCGAAAAAGACACGCGCTTCTTTGATTTAGGTCATGAAGTTGTCGTTCAGACCAGCTGTAGGTTGACGAAAAATCTAGAAAAATCATCACTAAAATCAGCTGGAAATCCACGGACCTCAGCATTAAACAGGGTCGCCAAGTGGTCAGATTTATCCTAACCATGAGAAGGATTTATCAAGTACAATGGGGAGGCACCGTGCAAATTAGCTGGATAAGACTAATGAATCAGATCCCCAGAAAGGATAATCTCCTTAAAGATTAAAAATCAGCTTTTAAGCCTGATATTACTCAATCCTTGAGATTGACCTTAAAGATTGAGAATTACAAACTCATGGAATTCAATGATATCTAAACTCGAGCTTAAACGAGAAAATATTTTGATCAAAATTACAAACCGATTTGTTTTCTGAAAACCCTATTTTCAATGCGTTCATTACCATTGAACGTAAAATCCTAGGAATTCACCTGGAATTCATTAGGTCACCTGAACTAAATCGGGTGTCAACCGTAAGAACGGTGGTTGCATAGCATGGTCAAAGACAGGACCTTGTGCCAGACCGAAAAATTATAAGGGTGAGCTTTTACTATTGCTCCTACCAAGGATAGTAATTGCGTCCGACACGTTATAGACCATAATCAAAAGCATGTCACGGGACATTGCCTTAAACAGTTGCTTGTTCAACGCTTTCCTTTACAACCGGACGGTAGTTTGCCGAAAGGTAATATACGGAACAAGTAAACTGGACGTGTTGCTTTCCAAATACAAGGTTAGCAAGTGGGTGACACAAAACCGCAAGTTTTGAGCTAAAATTTTCAAATCTGAAACCCACCAAACCCACAAAAATATTTTGCAAACACCGGTAAAGGGTTATTCCGGAAAACTTATCTAGGGTAAAAACTAGATTTAATTTTCAAAAGATCAAATGTTTTCATAAAGATCCAATTTCCTTAATGGATCTAAATTTTTATAGTCATGTGGGACTGTAAACCATATCGTTACTACCATTGTTTATACCGCCGTATAGAAATCACTGATGTACAAAGTGTGAAGAATAAAGAAGTGATTCTAGTATTTCAAGAACAATATTGCTTGAGGACAAGCAACGCTCAAGTGTGGGAATATTTGATAATGCTAAAAACGAACATATATTTCATAGCATTATTCCTCAAGAAAGACAAGCTTTTAGTTGCAATTGTTCTATTTACAAGTGATATTCGTTTAAATAATAAAAGGTGAAGACAAAAGACAGATTCGACGATTTGAAGACGCAAACGACCAAAAAGCTCAAAAGAACAAAAGACAATCAAAAAGGTTCCAATTATTGATAAGAAACGTCTCGAAATCACAAGAGTACAAGATTCAAAACGCAAAGTACAAGATATTAAATTGTACGCGAGGACGTTCGAAAATCCGGAACCGGGACTAGAGTCAACTCTTAACGCTCGACGCAACGGACTAAAAATTACAAGATAACTATATATATAAATATAATATAATATATAATTAATTATATTAATTATATATATATTATATATATATATTTAAAACTGTCGGCAGCCAGAAACTCCAAGGGAGTAAATTGAAAATACCTCTCCGCGACTCGCGGAGTTTGAAGGGCTTTTTGCCGCGAGTCGCGGAGCCCCAAAAAACACTCCTGGCTATAAATCAACCCGAATTCTGATCAAAATATCATCATTTTTTTTCTTCTCTTCATACGAAGTAATATATTTATATTTATAATTTATATTTTAATTTTAATTATAATTCTAATAATAAGGGTATGTTAGCGAATGTTGTAAGGGTGTAAGTCGAAATTCTGTCCGTGTAACGCTACGCTATTTTTAATCATTGTAAGTTATGTTCAACCTTTTTATATTAATGTCTCGTAGCTAAGTTATTATTATGCTTGTTTAAAACGAAGTAATCATGATGTTGGGCTAATTACTAAAATTGGGTAATTGGGCTTTGTACCATAATTGGGGTTTGGACAAAAGAACGACACTTGTGGAAACTAGGCTATGGGCTATTAATGGGCTTTATATTTGTTTAACTAAATGAAAGTTTGTTAATGTTAATATAAAGATTTACAATTGGGCGTCCCTATAAATTACCATATACACTCGATCGGACACGATGGGCGGGGTATTTATATGTACGAATAATCGTTCATTTAACCGGACACGGGAATGGATTAATAGCCACTAGAATAATCAAAACAGGGGTGAAATTACATTCAAGGGTAATTGGTGTAATTGTTAACAAAGTAGTAAAACCTTGGTTTACACGCAGTCGATAACCTGGTGTATTCATTAAACAAAGTATTAAAACCTTGTTACAATTCGAATCCCCAATTAGTTGGAATATTTATCTTCGGGTATAATAATAATTTGACAAGGACACTTGCAATTTATATTTATGACTGATGGACTGTTATGGACAAAAACCAGACGGACATATTGAATAATCCAGGACAAAGGACAATTAACCCATGG
Organism: Rutidosis leptorrhynchoides; assembly: GCF_046630445.1. NCBI lineage: Eukaryota > Viridiplantae > Streptophyta > Magnoliopsida > Asterales > Asteraceae > Rutidosis > Rutidosis leptorrhynchoides. The sequence goes on from NC_092334.1 coordinate 61,713,289, forward strand.
GCATAAAACTAAAATCAACACGTCAAACATCATGATTACGGAAGTTTAAATAAGCATAATTCTTTTATTTCATATTTTATTTCCTTTATTTTATATTTAATTGCACTTCTAATTATCGCACTTTTATTTATTGTTATTTTATTTTATCGCACTTTTAATTATCGTACTTTTTAATTATCGCAATTTAATTTTATCGCATTTTTATTATTCGCAATTTCATTATCGTTATTTACTTTACGCTTTAATTTAAAGTCTTGTATTTATTTTATATTTTACATTAGGTTTTAACTGCGACTAAAGTTTTAAAATCGACAAACCGGTCATTAAACGGTAAAAACCCCCCTTTATAATAATAATATCACTTATATATATATTTGTATTTTTATAAAAGTAAACTAATATAGCGTTGAGCTTTGCTTAAAGATTTCCCTGTGGAACGAACCGGACTTACTAAAAACTACACTACTGTACGATTAGGTACACTGCCTATAAGTGTTGTAGCAAGGTTTAAGTATATCCATTCTATAAATAAATAAATATCTTGTGTAAAATTGTATCGTATTTAATAGTATTTTCTGCTAAAATTTAATAGTATTTTATACCCCTCTGCTTTGACATCAATACCCATCTCTATATATGTATATCTATTATATCTACACATTTATTTTTATAAATTATAATTAATATTATTAATAATTATAAATATAAATATTATAATAATAGTACTCTTAATATTATACATAGTGATAATACAAATTTATAATAATAATATTACTAATGATAATGATATCAATTCCATAGATGTATAACAATAATATTATTAATAACAATAATACGAATTATACTATTGTTACTAATAATAACCATAACCATAATATTTATAGTAGTAATAATATATCGAATCAAATGTATCAATTTTTATATCTATATATGATAATATTCATAATACTGATATTAGTATTAATATTACTATTTATTTTAATATTGATTGTAATAATAACAATTTTAATATATTACTTATATTATAACTTGAAATTACATTCATATTATTAGTTTTGTAATTTTTCATCTTTATATAATATACATTATATATTCAATATTTAAACATTTAAAATATTCATATAGTAATAGTTATGTATCGAAATCATATATATATATATTCAAAATATTATGTTTTAATATTAAGTTTTTATTGTATATCGTAAATTATCTTACATTTTTACTTCCAGAAATTAAATCGTATAATACTTCATTAATGTAATTCAAGTTCTCATGTTATCATATATATATCTACACATATTTTCATATACCTAAATTTATTTATAAATGATTGTTCGTGAATCGTCGAATGTGGTCAAAGGTTCAATGAATCCATATAAATAGTTCAAAGGTCAACTGTATGTATGAACACAGTTCAATGTTTATGAGACTTCAACATTACAAACTTTGCTTATCGTGTCGAAATCATATAAGATTAAGTTTAAATTTAGTCGAAAATTCCCGGGTCATCACAGTACCTACCCGTTAAAGAAATTTCGTCCCGAAATTTGAGTGAGGTGGTCATGGCTAACAATAAAAATGTTTTTCATGACGAATATGAGTTGATAAATTGAGTTTTATCATAATTGAGTAATATGGATAAAAATAATTCGATTATTCGAAGAGTACGAATGAAGCTATTACCAACGAGTGAAATAGGAAAGTAAAGATTCATCTTAACTTTTGACAGAGTCAGGGTTGAATTCCGAAATTCAAGGGATTTAAAGAAAATCTTCGAAATCTCAAAGATTTGATTCTTCGGCGAGTAAGGAAATTAAGATCTCTATAATTAAATATGGTGATCTGCCTCGATTACTCTGTCTGATATTTCCACTATAATTTTAAGCTCTTCCGTTCCATTATTCTCACCATTCCTATATTTTCTTTCTTAGTTCACACATCCAAAAGATCGTGAAAATGCTTAATCCCGTTCTAATCGTTGATATTTTCCAAACTATCCTTTCTGTTATCCTTCTTTTAAATCTTCCACCAGAAAAATCTGTTTACTTCTACCATTACCTTGAGTGATACTATTCTTAATTATACCGTGTCTTTATATTGCTATTCGTACTGATATCCACGGTTTGTAATTTCGGTGTTGTCATTGGGCTTTATATTTTCTCTTATATTTTGGATTTCTTTGCCTTTTTATTATCCTCCCGACCTCTAGTAAAGCGAGTAATGGTCCAGAATTCGTAAGTATGGAATTTCGGATAAACATCATGTTCTAAAACATCATGTTCTAAATAAGAAAGAAGGTATTAGCACGATTTGATTTGTCAAATTATCAGAATTACTGAGTATAGAACTATCAAGAATATATATTCTTGATATGTTCAGAAGTTACGCAGAATGAAAGAGTTATGTAACATGGCACGTGATGACGTTATGATATGTGAATCATCACGTCCCATTAGAAACTCAGCATGTCTTACTGTAATATAATCACGTTGATCAAGTGTCATTATATTATACTAACTCATGCATCAGTTCCCAACATTACTTCAATAACATTATATTTTAAGCTCAAAATTTTACAGAATATAGAAACTAACAGTTTCTATATGATGTAATACTGATAGCACGAAGAGATTAATGATTTCAGATAAGAATAGTTATAAAAATATCTCCAGAAATATGGAGGATATTTATAATGAAAGATACGATAATATCTCGAAATATCTAAGATCAGAGGATGATAGAAACTATTTTTTGCAAGGGTTTAGAGTAAGGGGCAAGATATTCACTAAAGACTTTAGCAGACATTGAATCATTTAGATTCTTTGAAGTCAAACTTATTCTTTGTGATTTGTCCACGGCTTTCTTCATAGTTTCGCATAATCTGCTTTTCGGTACTAAATCTTTTATTGAATGTTTCCAATATAATGATACACAGGAAACACAAAGAGGTATATAATTTTGGACGAGAATATTTATAAAAATATCTTCAGAAATATCGAAGATATTGATGATGATATTTTGGAATTTCTAAATTCGATGGTTGGTGGAGAAAGAATTTTTTTTTTTTTTTGTAAGATTTTAACATGACATCGGAGCAAGATATTCTCTAAAGATTGCAACGGATCCAGAATTATCTGGATTCTTTGAATATAGGGTATGGTCCTTGTATTTGTCCTTGGTCTCCTTCATGGTTAACTCTATCCGTTTTCCAGTTCCAACATTTCTGAGCTTTTCCAACATATTATTCTTTATCATCAAACTTCTGATGATTAAGGTCGTTTACGGTTGTCTACGGTTTCTGCTGCTTCATTCAGCTTTTTCAACATTCAAATTATTGATTTGTAGACTGAGTGCTTTTCAGAATTTCAGAATGAAAAGATCATAATTCTAAAGGATAAATATCATACATATAACTGTTGATGTAGATATAATGTGAGTTTTCAAAGCACTGATTGCTGATATCCGGTAATTGGTAGGGCAGTTCTCGTTATCAGATGCGAATAAGTACATGATAGAGTTTAACGAACAAATATAATGGTTCTTCAGAGAGACTTAGGCCAATGAGTAATGAAGTTGCTGGTAAGTCTACTGCTAATGTGGTGGAACATAAACGGTTTTTCGGTATTGATGACGAGAGGCAACTTTTATATGAGGGTTATAATAAGGTTGTTTCGAACAAAAATTTGAAGTTGACTTGTTGGAGCTGTGACAAAATTGGCTAATTTGAAGAGAGATTGTAAAGTTACTTTCGGTAATAATAACGCCAAGGAGTTAGCACGGATACGTGTTAAATGTTTACTCAGGTTCCAAGTGTTTTCAGGTGCATAACTATATGCGTCAATCTTTTCTTTCATTGATGAAGTGCGGTTGGTTCATCTTCTCGATTGAGGTGTTTTCAAGAATCATGAAAGGTTTGAACACAGATTGTAATCGTTAAGATACAAATGAGGTTTAAAATGAAATCAAGTGGCAACTTGAAGAAATGTTTAGTTTCATATGTTATATTCAATATTTTAATTCATTTTAATTGTCCAATATTATTAGTCCACAGTCGATTGTCCACAGTTGAAAGTCCAATAATTCATATATATAATATTTGAATTAATTAATACGTATCGTGACCCGTATACATGTCTCAGACTCGATCACAACTCAAATTATATATATTATTGTAGAATCAACCTCAACCCTGTATAGAGAACTCGTTCATTACTGCATATAGAGTGTCAATGGTTATTCCAAATAATATATATAAATGCATCGATATGATATGTCAAAACCTTGTATACATGTCCCGATATTTAAAGTGCGTAAAAATAAATAACAAAAATTTAAATGACGAATAATAAAGTGCGTAAAGTAAATAACAGAAATTAAATGACGATAAATAAAATTGCGAGAATATAAATTGCGATAAATAAACTGTGATAAATAAATTGCGATAATTAAATGGTAATACGGAATTAACAGTTAGCTAGGAACAGTTAGCTAGGATTTTGTTAACGTGGATTCTTAATAGAATTTCATATTGTTAATTAATCTGTTTCTAATCAATTTTTATTGTGTCCATTATTTCTTCGTTATGCCACTTGTTGGATTCTGATAGGTCAAAATCTAAATATGTAATTGGATGAATATGATTAATCTGTGGTGAATGGATTTGTATATCGGTGGATGTAAGTAGGATAGTATATGACTTGTTGAAATAGATTCGAAGAACGTACAATGTAACTTATTAATGTGAAATTTAAATAGTCCTCGGGTATTACCTACCCGTTAAAATATTTTCACCATTAACAGTTTGTACAAGAGAATTTTTAATTACAATTTTTATGAAAACATATATACATATATATTTTCTTCAGATGTATTCATGGATTTAATGAGTTAATATGATATTAAACTCATTTGCTTTTCGGTTGGAACTAGAATAAATAATCTCTAAAACTTTAGAGATTACATATTCGCTATGTCGAACGAAGATAAATGAGGTAGAACGATACGTAGAACGAAGATCATACTCAAAGTACATATGATGATATTGAAGCATGGATTGTTGATGGTTCTGGTGCTGTTATTGATTGTACTGTTGGTGCCGGTGATGTTGCTGAAGCTGGTACATTTTGCACCATATTCTCCGAATTGATTATTCGAGCGCGAAGTTCGTTAACTTATTACTCCAGGATGATTGTCGGTCGGAACGAGCGGATGAATAAGGTTCAGAATTGTGGATAGAATATGATCTTGTCGAGTTACCCTGGAAATGAGACTGAAAATGGTGTCTCGAACAGGTTCGCCGATAAACGCTTCAGGTTCATTGTCAAGAGGTGAATTCGGTTGGTGGAAGGGATTGCCTTCTGCGCGTCTCCATTTATTAAGTCGACTACGAACCCATTAGATGAATTGATAATGGCTGATTGGTTGATTCATGCCGGTGATGCTGCTTTCGGAGCTTAGGTGGACATTTATGTCGGAATAGCTGTCGAATAACTATCGGAATAGCTTTCAGAATCTGAGGGACTCGAACTGGTTGAGGGATTCATCTCGTACAATCAGATGAAGGACTTTTGATTAAAGAGATAGATTATAGGATGTAGATTAGTACCCTGCAATACATAATTTACATATGCATATATAATACTAAAATCCCATAAGTTACGGAGGAATCTACGGAAGTTGTCAGGAAAAGTTATAGTAACAGATACGCTAAGATATGAAGTAGCAGATACGCTAAGATATGGATTTTGTCTATGCACTATTCATGCAGTCAATGCAGTAAAATGTGTCTAGACTAAGAATGATAAGTAAGTGATTCTCTAAGAATGATAAGCAGGTAATTTTTGACACAAAATGATAAGCAAAACTTTTGACATGCAGACACGGTCGAAGTCCAGACTTACTAAAGCATCCTAATGACTATCAGTTAGGCACACTAATGCAAGACCTGGTTCACTAAGACCACCGCTCTGATACCAACTGAAAGGACCCGTCCTAATCCATCCGGACAAAGTCCACATCGATTACAAATGATTCACAATAGTTGGTTACATCGCGAGGTACTTAACCTCTATATGATACATTTTACAAGCATTGCATTCGTTTTGAAAAGACAACTTCCTTACATCGAAAATTGACGATATGCATTCCATTTCAAAATATATCTAATTATAATTATCTTAATAATAATCTTGATGAACTCGACGACTCGAATGCAACGTCTTTTGAAATATGTCATGAATGACTCCAAGTAATATCTTTAAAGTGAGTAAATGCACAGCGGAAGATTTCTTTCGTACCTGAGAATAAACATGCTTTCAAGTGTCAACCAAAAGGTTGGTGAGTTCATTAATTTAACATAAATAATCATTTCGAAATTTTAATAGACCACAAGATTTCATATTTCCATTTCTCATAAACATACGTCCCATGCATAAAGACAAAAATATCATTCATATAGATTGAACACCTGGTAACCGACATTCACAATATGTATATAAGAATATCCCCATCATTCCAGGATCCTCCTTCGGACATGATATAAATTTCGAAGTACTAAAGCATCCGGTACTTTGGATGGGGCTTGTTGGGCCCGATAGATCTATCTTTAGAGTTCGCGTCAATTAGGATTTCTGTTCCCTAATTCTTAGATTACCAGACTATAAAGGGGCATATTCGATTTCGATCATTTAACCATATAATGTAGTTTCAATTACTTGTGTCTATTTCGTAAAACAGTTATAAAAATTGCGCATGTATTCTCAGCCCAAAAATGTAAAGGGTAAAAAGGTAGATGAAACTCACGCATATAAATATTATAAAACAGTTAATAAAGCATTTGCATGTATTCTCAGCCCAAAAATGTAATGAGTAAAAGGGAATCAAATGAAACTCACCATACTGTATTTTGTAGTAAAAATACATATAACTATGTTGAACAACGCATGGTTGGCCTCGGATTCACGAACCTATATCATTTGTATATATATTAAAATGTATAATCGAAATCGAACAAGTTTATATTTATTTTTTTATACATTTAGATTAATATTTATATGAAATTTCATTAATATATATAATATATTATATTACTTATTTGATATATAAATTAATTAACGTTATATCAATATAGATGATATTATATTAGTTAAACACTTTATTAAGTAATATTAGTATACTTATGTAATAATTATATTTTATACAAATTTCTTTTATTTGCAATTTAATAGTTTCTAGAATAAGAATAATAATAATTATTATAATACTAATATTAATGATGATAGTAATAATAATATCTTTAATAAAAAATGATAATAATGATAAGAGGAAAAAAAATAATAATAGTGATGGCGTAGGGTTTATTAATTAGGGCTTAAGATTGACTTAGTCCACAAGTTATCTAAACCCTAATTCCCATCTATAAATATGGGGCAAAACCTACATCAAGTTCACACGCCCTTCCACCGCAACGCATTCGGCATCCATCGCATACGGCCCTCCGCATCTCACGCTAAATGCCTCTTTACGGCGACTACACGATCTCTCACGATCTAGGGTTTTTACCTACGGATCTTGTAGGGTTTTTCTCCCTCTTGTCGTCGTTAGGTTCCGACTATCGACCGGCGGGCAATTCGTTAGCCACCCTCCCGAGATCATCATCTCGGGTACGGATTATCAAGGTAACCGGACCGGAGGTTAACGACGATGACGCCTAAAAAAACCCATCTCATATTGTTGTTTGTGGATGTATTTTCCCTCGGAAAATATATGCATGATCAAGTGGTGCTCTCGTTGAGAGACGCAACATGACGTCTCGTACTCTCGCAATCACGCGGGTATCAAAGGTTTATCTATCTTATTGAGCTTTTAATTCGTTATATGCAGTTTAAGTACATGAATATTTAGCGCAGATGTTCGCGCGCTTGCGCAACTGTCCACGCGCTTTTGTCCAGGTTACGCACACTTTGCGCACAGTTGTCCGCGACTTTAGACGCAATTTTCATGCGGTTTTACGCATGGTTGTTCACGCGGTTTCCCTGCGCACTCTGCATGCGGTTCTTTGCGAATCTGTTCGCGGGTTTACGCACAGTTGTTTGCGCAGGCTCATGTGAACTTATTTTCCGCAGCATAATGAGAAGTTCTATACGATACTTGGCAAAAATAGCATACCGAACTTGGGGGACTTGATGGCGTAGGGTTTATTAATTAGGGCTTAAGATTGACTTAGTCCACAAGTTATCTAAACCCTAATTCCCATCTATAAATATGGGGCAAAACCTACATCAAGTTCACACGCCCTTCCACCGCAACGCATTCGGCATCCATCGCATACGGCCCTTCGCATCTCACGCTAAATGCCTCTTTACGGCGACTACACGATCTCTCACGATCTAGGGTTTTTACCTACGGATCTTGTAGGGTTTTCTCCCTCTTGTCGTCGTTAGGTTCCGACTATCGACCGGCGGGCAATTCGTTAGCCACCCTCCCGAGATCATCATCTCGGGTACGGGTTATCACGGTAACCGGACCGGAGGTTAACGACGATGACGCCTAAAAAAACCCATCTCATATTGTTGTTTGTGGATGTATTTTCCCTCGGAAAATATATGCATGATCAAATAGTTTTTATTGAAATACTATTTTGATAATAATGGTAATTTTAATAATAATAATTTTAATAATAATTTTTGTAATCATAATAATACCTATTTTAATGTTTAAATGATGATTCTAATAATGATACTTTGTAATATTAGTAGTAATAATGATAATACTAATTTTAGTAAAAATGACAGATTTAATATATTGATACTTTTAATACTGATAATACTAACTATACAAATAACACTTTTACTACTAATGATACTAATAATGATATTTGTAATAATAAATTGTATTATGTTCATAATAGTGATAATAATAATAATAATCATAATAATAATAATAATATTACACATTTTAATATTAGTTAATAATAATAACAATAATACTAAGTAATGATAATAATATTAGTAATAATAACAATTATAAGTAATAATAGCAATAGCAATAAAAAAAAAAATAAATAATAATAATAATAATAATAATAATAATAATAATAATAATAATAATAATAATAATAATAATAATAATAATAATAATAATAATAAATATAATAATAAAGATAAGGTAACTACCTCCATAGAAATGGGTTTTTAAAAAAATGGCACCAGTCAGCCTCGAACCCGTGACCTCTCGTAACCCGACAACCTCCCTTTACCATTGGGCTACTGCCTGTTTTCTGATTATACTTGCTACCTTAATAAATATAACCCGTTTCCTATTATTTCATCATCTTCACCATGACTAAATCGACCAAAGAGTTTAATCAAAGTAAACATAAAACTTTAATGGTTTAGGGATTCCTTTAAACACGACAGAAACATTCTTTATTTGATTGAGTTGTTCAAAACAAACGAAAAGGAGCTGAAGCAGAAAAGTTACAAGATGTACAACCCAAATTCGATTTCGAATTTCAAAGATGTTTTAGACAAAGTGTATAACATGAAAAAGGTTTATAATTGTGCGGAGAAACTTTATGCCACTTCAATTATTTCTGAAACACCACACAGGATTCGAATTTTAGGATGAACAATAAATTTGACTTTTTCATAAATAAGTTTGACTTCAAAATTTGAGATCATTAGAAGGAAATGGACTCTGAGATTTTACAGATAATTGAAATAAAAGATTTCTAACCAAACTACATTTATAGAATTTGAATTTAAATACAAAAATCGAGTTTTTGAATTAAATGTACAAGAACAGGGGTGACGACCGTGTTCTTGAATTTTTTTGATAAAAATCGACCAAATTGAAAGCTTTAAGTGATACTTGTAATTGATAGTTAATAGTGTAGGTCAAATGGTTCCCTTTATCAACTGATATCAATCGGTTTACATATGATTTGAGTGTCGACAGAAATGTTTACCAGGTACCGAAAATAAATAAAAAAAAAATAAAAGTGAAAGGGATTGCTAACGTAAATTTGGATTCTATCTTGATTGGAAAACGATGGTACACTAGTTAGAGACAGAAACAAACTCTTGATAGAGATTGATGGATACATTAAACAGAATTAATCCCTAATTCGCGTGGTTTTTATATAAATGATAATATTAATTAATAATTTTAATTATATTAATAATCTAGATATAATAAATACTGATTTCCTATATTTTTTTTGTATATATACAGCATATGTCTATTATATATTTTTGTACATATATTTTTGTATATACCCATCTATATATATGTATATCTATTATATCTACACATTTATTTTTATAAATTATAATTAATATTATTAATAACTATAAATATAAATATTATAATAATAGTACTCTTAATATTATACATAGTGATAATACAAATTTATAATAATAATATTACTAATGATAATGATATCAATTCCATAGATGTATAACAATAATATTATTAATAACAATAATACGAATTATACTATTGTTACTAATAATAACCATAACCATAATATTTATAGTAGTAATAATATATTGAATCAAATGTATCAATTTTTATATCAATATATGATAATATTCATAATACTGATATTAGTATTAATATTACTATTTATTTTAATATTGATTGTAATAATAACAATTTTAATATATTACTTATATTATAACTTGAAATTACATTCATATTATTAGTTTTGTAATTTTTCATCTTTATATAATATACATTATATATTCAATATTTAAACATTTAAAATATTCATATAGTAATAGTTATGTATCGAAATCATATATATATTCAAAATATTATGTTTTAATATCAAGTTTTTATTGTATATCGTAAATTATCTTACATTTTTACTTCCAGAAATTAAATCGTATAATACTTCATTAATGTAATTCAAGTTCTCATGTTATCATATATATATATATCTACACATATTTTCATATACCTAAATTTATTTATAAATGATTGTTCGTTAATCGTCGGATGTGGTCAAAGGTTCAATGAATCCATATAAATAGTTCAAAGGTCAACTGTATGTATGAACACAGTTCAATGTTTATGAGATTTCAACATTACAAACTTTGCTTATCGTGTCGAAATCATATAAGATTAAGTTTAAATTTGGTCGAAAATTCCCGGGTCATCACACAATACCCAAAAACAATGTCTACAAAGAAGACCAAATCGTAGATAGTGTCTACATGTACATATTATTGATCCATCTTGGCGGTTATGAAGTACCTTTATAATAATAAAAAGTATGAAACTGATGTATAAGCCAATCACAAGTGATTAGTACCTATTTAAATATGACAACTGATGTATAAGTTAATCACAAGTGATAAGTATCTATTTAAACTATTTTAACAAGTGAGATTCAAACTATTACACAAATGTTATTCTATACATGAAAAAATATGTAAATTAGTTTACCTTGTATTTGAAGAACTCTTTTTCTTCATTCGAGCCTTCCCTTTTATCCTCCATACTTGAGCCTTCATCTTTTTTCCCTTCATTCGAACCTTCATTCGAACCTTCATTTTTCTTCCCTTCATTCGAGCATTCCTTTCACTTTCCAATTTCTCTTTAACAACAAATATTTCCGTGTATTCCTCTTTGTCCATTTTATCTAACGAACATTTATACAAAGCTGCAACAATCTCTTGTTGAATAATCAGAAAAATTGTATCCGTGTATACCTTCAATGCATGTTTTTCAATTCTTAGCAACGTTAATAATTTTAGGTTTTTCTTGATTGTCTGTACATTCAAAGATTCTTGTTTTGACCTCTGTTTTAACATGGCAGATTCAAAGCCGTCCATAAAAGTCAACAGATTTGATGCAGATCTTGTAAAGTGTGAAAAAAAAGCATTTTCACTCTCTGATCTTGAAGTAGTTCGCATCAAACCAAACATTTCAGTTTCGATGAAATATGCTGGTATCCAACTTGATCTAATATCAAACATATATTTGAACCAACTGTCATTCTTCAATGAAAAATCGTCCATCAACTTTTCCCATTTTTCTTCAAAAACAGTTGGTTCTATGTACATATTCCACACAATTTTATCAAATCTCTTCTTGAAGTCTTTTTCTTGTTTGTCTTCAATATTAGGATTTGCTTCTTGAATCTGTAATCACATTTGATTGGTTAATAATTCATATTAAGAAAATTATGTATATGTATCATTAACCATTTCAATCGCATGTGATTAGTTACATGTAGTCTTCAATAACAAAACTCATACCTTTGATGGCACCTTCCGCATAATGTGCCACATGCATAGTCTATGATTTGCCGTCTTAAAGACCTCTTTTATGGCTATCGCCATTGATTTGTCCTGATCTGTCACAATCATGTTTGGCTCTTTCCCGAATGTCTTCATGAAGCAATTAAGTAGCCATTTATAACTCTCGACTGTTTCATCCCTGATCATTGCTGCAGCAACAGTGACACACCTACGGTGGTTATCTATTCCAGTAAATGGTACAAACTTGAGGTTGTACCTGTTAACAAAAAGACAATGTTAGAAACTCAGATAAGCCAAACAACCTGTCAATCACATGTGATTAGAAGCTGTAAAAACCAGGTATCATACCTGTTAGTTCTATATGTTGCATCAAATGAGATAACATCACTAAACTCCTTGTAGTTGCACTTTGCAACTTCATCCGCCCAGAAAATGGAATGTAATTGACTTTTTTCAAGCTTGTACTCAAATGAAAAACCAGGAACATATTTTTTCCTTTTTTCCAATTTGTTAACGAGCATTTGAGAATCAGTTGCATTGATAAACACATTCAAATATCGTTTCTGAAGTCAATTACAGTTCCATGAACATTTTTTTCATACCCTTTCATATTGCTGTAAACTTCGTATGCCTTTGTTGGACCAATATTTGATACTGTCGAATGGTATACAAACAACTTCTCCGCATACCTCATTTGTCTTTCCTTTTTACTTAAATGTCTGTATTCTATCGGTAGCAACTCATGATTATGTTGTTCTTCAAAGTCAGCAAGAACGAAAGTATATGTTCCATACACCCGGTCGAATCTAACTTTAGCCCTACATCCTGTGCATTCCATGTTGCTTTTCCGAATTGGCTTTTTAGTTTCTTGTAATGTGTCAAAGTAGACTTCCTTTGGTGTGCCAGCCTTGTTGCATAAGTAATATTTTTGTTTCACTAATCCAGATTTTGCAGTTTTTTGTCCAGCCTTTCTTATGTCAAAACATGCATGATATGCATATAACCTATACATCTCTTCACATTGATCAAGTGTTCCATAATTATGACCAATGACCGGTAAGAAAAGTTTGTCAACAATTGGTGCATAATACAATGATCCACCTGGTGTTTCGTTTTTACGTGTTGCAGTTGCTTTTGGTGAATTATAATCTGTGGAAAACAAATTACAATGTTAATTGAATGTTTAACTGAAATAAGAGACAATATACATATCACATAATGTATTATCATATAACGCAATCACATGTGATTCAATAAGTAAAAATTTACAACAATTCGATTTTCAACTTCATCTTCATTGTATTCATCAGTAATCACTTTAAATCCCAGTAATGTATTATCATAAAACAATCACATGTGATTTTTACAAGAAATTACATGTGATTTTACACAAGACATTACTTAAAGTCACAAAAACACTAATTCATTAAAAGCTAATCACATGTGATTGAATGAGTAAAAATTTACAACAATTCGATTTTTATCTTCATCTTCATTGTATTCATCAGGAACCACTTGTAAATCCCAGTAATGTATTATCATAAAACAATCACATGTGATTTTACAATATATTACATGTGATTTTACACAAGACATTACTTAAAGTCACAAAACACTAATTCATTAAAAGCTAATCACATGTGATTAAATGAGTAAAAATTTACAACAATTTGATTTTTATCTTCATCTTCATTGTATTCATCAGTAATCACTTTTAAATCCCAGTAATGTATTATCATAAAACACTCACATGTGATTTTACAATATATTACATGTGATTTTACACAAGACATTACTTAAAGTCACAAAAACACTAATTCATTAAAAGCTAATCACATGTGATTGAAGACGAAACGATATACATACCATCATCATTCTGGATTTCGTTGATGTCTTCATCACTAATATCGTATTCCCTCTCTGGTTCCATTGCTTAAATTGAAGGTGTATATGAATTGATTGATCAATGAATTCGTATGTTAAGCAATTCGGAGTGAACGAGTGATTATCAATCTAAGTTAACGATGTTAGGTAATCGTATAATCAAGTAATCCGACTGAATTAATCAGAGTTAATGACGTAATCAGACTGATTGTTCGCTGGATAATCGTCAATCGCCATCGCCAGGATCGTTTAGGGTTTTTGAAGGTTTTTCGTTCGAGAGTGATTTGTTTCGTACGTAGGATTTCTATTTTTGTAAAATGAACATAATACCCTCGCTGTATTAATTGGTGCTTTAATCTGGATCATTGATCAAAAGTGATCCAAGGGCTGAGAACCGCCCCTTGGATTTCAACCTTTTTAATGGTTTCTTTGGAATACAATTCTATGAGAAAATATCTAATTTATATATTTATTAGGGTGAAATATGATATTTTCCATTTATTTATATGTGATTCAACTTAAAAGAATAGAAGATCAATGAGAAAACCTAGACTTTTTAGAGCACATTCATACGTACACCATTGCCTCGCCGTTAGAGTTTGCCATTCATAAAAGTAATAGCAATCCCTCGCCATCCATTTCGTGGTTGTGCAGCATATTTGAAAGCGAGCTTTTAGGGTGTATATGGTAATCCCTCGCCATCCATTTCGTGATTGAGTAGTATATTTGAAGTGGCAACAATTGTTTTCAACTATGAGTTTATTATGTTATTATTTTTTTCTTTGCGGCTTTGTTCCATGTTCAACCTAATTATGTGGCATATACGAAGGATTGGGTTCAAAAATTGATTATTACTATATTATATAATAGACAAAAATAGTGAATAGTACTGATGTGCGCAGAGGTGTATATAAAATAGCTTTATTTTTACAACTAAATACCATTAAATATGCTACAATTTTACACAAGTTATTTATTTATTTATCGAGTGGATATACTTAAACCTTGCTACAACACTTATAGGCAGTGTACCTAATCGTACAGTAGTGTAGTTTTTAGTAAGTCCGGTTCGTCCACAGGGAATCTTTTAAACAAAGCTTAACGCTATATTAGTTTTAATTTATAAAAATACAAATATATATATAAGTAATATTATTATTATAAAGGGGGGTTTTTACCGTTTAATGACCGGTTTGTCAATTTTAAAAACTTTAGTCGCAGTTAAAACCTAATGTAAAATATTAAAAATAAATATAACTTAATTTAAAGCGTAAAGTAAATAACGATAATGAAATTGCGATAAATAAAAGTGCGATAAAATAAAATTGCAATAATTAAAAAGTACGATAATTAAAAGTGCAATTAAATACAATAACAATAAATAAAAGTGCGATAATTAGAAGTGCAACTAAATATAAAATAAAGGAAATTAAATATGAAATAAAATAATTATATTTATTTAAACTTCCGTAATCATGATGTTTGACGTGTTGATTTTAGTTTTATGCCCATGAGTTAATTGTCCTTTGTTCTGGATTATTTAATATGTCCGTCTGGTTTTTGTCCATAACAGTCCATCAGTCATAAATATAAAGTGCGAGTGTCCTCGTCAAATTATCTTTATACCCGAAGTCAAATATTCCAACTAATTGGGGACTTAAACTGTAACAAGATTTTAATACTTTGTTTAATAATTACACCAGGTTATCGACTGCGTGTAACCCAAGGTTTTAATACTTTGTTATCAATTATGCCAAGTGTACTTGTACATAATTTCACCCCTTTTTTAATAATTCCATAGACTATTAATCCATTCCCGTGTCCGGTTAAATGAACGATTATTCGTACATATAAATACCCCTCCCATCGTGTCCGATTGCGTGTATATAGTTATTTATAGGGACGCCCAATTGTAAATCTTTATATTAAAATTAACAAACTATCATTTAGTTAAACAAATATAAAGCCCATTAATAGCCCATAGTCTAATTTCCACAAGTGTCGTTCTTTTGTCCAAACTCCAATTATGGTACAAAGCCCAATTACCCAATTTTAGTAATTAGCCCAACATCATGATTACTTCGTTTTAAATAAGCATAATAATAATTTAGCTACGAGACATTAATGTAAAAAGGTTGAACATAACTTACAATGATTAAAAATAGCGTAGCGTTACACGGACAGAATTTCGACTTACACCCTTACAATATTCGCTAACATACCCTTATTATTGGAAATTAAAATTAAAATTAAAATTAAAATATAAATTATATATATATATATATATATATATATATATATATATATATATATATATATATATATATATATATATATATATATATATTTTTTTTTTACGTATATAGAGAGATAGATAGAATTAGGATGTATAAAACGATCAAAATGCGTTAGCTTTTATAGGCATTTTTGTCCAGGGTATTTCTGCGAGTCGCGATCCCTTTGTACTACAAACTCCGCAAGTCGCGGAGTTCGTAAACCCAGCTCACACAAGTTTGGATCCTAGTCTGCCGACGGTTTTAATATATAAATATAATTTATATATATAATTTATATAATTAATTATATATTATATTATATTTATATACATAGTTAACTTGTAATTTTTAGTCCGTTGCGTCGAGCGTTGAGAGTTGACTCTGGTCCCGGTTCCGGATGTTCGAACGTCCTTGCGTACAATTTAATATCTTGTACTTTGCGTTTTGAATCTTGTACTCTTGTAATTCTGAGACGTTTCTTATCAATAATTGGAACCACTTTGATTGTATTTTGTACTTTTGAGCTTTTTGGTCGTTTGCGTCTTCAATTCGTTGAATCTTTCTTTTGTCTTCACCTTTTATTATTTAACCGAATATCACTTGTAAATAGAACAATTGCAACTAAAAGCTTGTCTTTCTTGAGGAATAATGCTATGAAATATATGTTCGTTTTTAGCATTATCAAATATTCCCACACTTGAGCGTTGCTTGTCCTCAAGCAATATAGTCTTGAAATACTAGAATCACTTCTTTATTCTTCACACTTTGTACATCAAGGAAATTGGATCTTTATGAAAATATTTGATCTTTTTGAAAATTCAATCTAGTTTTTTACCCTAGATAAGTTTTCCGGAATAACCCTTCACCGGTGTTTGCAAAATATTTTTGTGGGTTTGGTGGGTTTCAGATTTGAAAATTTTAGCTCAAAACTTGTGGTTTTGTGTCACCCACTTGCTAACCTTGTATTAGGAAAGCAACACGTCCAGTATACTTGCTCCGTATATTACCTTTCGGTAAACTACCGTCCGGTTGTAAAGGAAAGCGTTGAACAAGCAACTGTTAAGGCAATGTCCCCTGACATACTTTTAATTATGGTCTATAACGTGTCGGACGCAATTACTATCCTTTGTAGGAGCAATAGTAAAGCTCACCCTTATAATTTTTCGGTCTGGCACAAGGTCCTGTCTTTGACCATGCTATGCAACCACCGTTCTTACGGTTGACACCCGATTTGGTTCAGGTGACCTAATGAATTCCAGGTGAATTCCTAGGATTTTACGTTCAATGGTAATGAACGCATTGGAAATGGGTTTTTAGAAAACAAATCGTTTTAATTTTGATCAAAATATTTTCTCGTTCAAGCTCGAGTTTAGATATCATCGAATTCCATGAATTTGTAATTTTCAATCTTTAGAGTCAATCTCAAGGATTGAGTAATATCAGGCTTAAAAGCTGATTTTTGATCTTTTAAGGAGATTATCCTTTCTGGGGATCTGATTCATTAGTCTTATCAAGCTAATTTGCACGGCATCCTCCCCATTTTACGAGACAGATCCTCTCATGGTTAGGATAAGTCTGACCACTTGGCGACCCTGTTTGATGCTGAGGTCCGTGGATTTCCTGCTGATTTTAGTGATGACTTTTCTAGATTTTTCGTCAACCTACAGCTGGTCTGAACGACAACTTCTTGACCTAAATCAAGAAGCGCGTTTCTTTTTCGGAAGACTTTACTTCCTTTTAATGATGAATTGATTCATCGTGTAGATCCATCTTTTCTTTCAAATATATTACAGTAAATCGGGTAAAACTGATTAGAATCGTCCAAAACAAAAGTATCTTCAATTATTTGTTACAGAAATATGTGACATATGTTTAAGATAACTTGGTGAATTTTCCCACACTTGGCTTTTATTTTTCCTTTATTCCATTTTAAATGAATTCAATCGTTTTAGGGTGTTTCTTAATTTATGTCCTTTCCAAGGTAACAATAATTTCGGTGTTAACACCTAGTTTTATCGTTCATAAATATGTATAAACATGATTTTGAGTTCATTTAATTGAAAATTTTGAAATTTTTTTACTAGAATTGGGTAGTTAGTATATAAGACTAGGGCTGTTCTTTATTATCAGAGAGCACTAGATTCTAATACAACTACTGCTTTACTAGTATTTCTAATGGTAACCAAGTGTTTAGATTAAAAAAAATTTAAAATTTCGAAAGAATTTAACCCCTTCCCACACTTAAGATCTTTCAATGCCCTCATTTGCAAGAAATCAGTAACAATTTAAATTATTGAGGGTGATTAGCGTAGAAAAATGATTAAATTTTACCAAAGTTTTCAAACATATTGGATTTTTTTTTTATATCATTAACTTATAAAACAAATAATTAATTAATTTTAAAATTTTGTTTCTTTTAAAAATGAGGACGTTTCGGTACGTTGACCTAGTCTGTCCCTCAACAAAATTTTAAAATTTGTCTTTTTGAAGCGTTGTTTTAAAAGCTAAGATTTTTTGGATTTTTTAATTTTTTTGGCATACTTTAAGTCAATAAGATTAAAAATAATGATAATAAAAATTTTCGTCCCTTCCTCGGGTAAAGCAATTTCGGTTCAACGACCTAGTCTTCAACTTACGATGAATTTTTAAAAATCATATTTTTAACTTAGCAAAATAAAGTAAATTTTTGTTTTTAAATTCACACCAAACTTAAATTTAAAATGCATAAAATTAAAAATTCATATTTTAAAAATTCACACCAAACTTAAATTATATTTTTGTTTTTATACATACAAACTTATATTAAAAATATTAATTTTTCAGATATTTACAATTTTAAATATATTGATTTAAACAAGTTTACAATATTATTTTAATATTAATTTTAAAAACAAAGTAAAAATAAAATTAAAAATCTTTTTGGTCATTTATCCCACTTTAATCAATCAAATATTATCAAAAATATACGCCCCTCTTTTCGGTAAAGTAATTTCGGTTCCATGACCTAATTTTACTCATGACGAATTTTTGAAATATTTTGAGTTGATTGATTAAAGATATAAATACCTTAAGAATAAACGTTAAATTTCGCACTGATGTAATAATTTTTTGTATGATATCAATAATTTCGGTCGCAAGACCTAATTTCATCGAATACCAATTTAATACTTTATAGCGAACAAATTAGCGTTTATTATCAAAAGGTTAAAAATAAAAATAAAAATAAAAATGAAAACTGTACAAACTTACCTGTGAAATATATTTCTTAGTGATATGCTCTAGCCCACTCATAAGATAGTCGGACTAATTGGTTTTCCATGGCTACATAGGCGTAACCTCGAGCATTTAATGTTTTTTCTTCTAAACATATGAACGGTCCATCTCTGCATAAAGTAACAAATTCGGTGTTTGAATAAGTTAGATTATTTGAACATTTACCTTCGTGTGACCATTTTCCGCATTTGTGACATTTTTCAAGGTGTCGTGCTCTTCTTTTCGCTGCGGATTTTGATTTTCCTTTACCAAATTGTAACTTATTATCTTCGCATCTGGATTCTTTTCTTACTCCGTCCAATTTTTCTCTGATTACTGATACCAGTTCACTCGGAAGTGTGTCATTATTACGTTTAGTGATCAAAGCGTGTAGCATTAGACCATGGTTTAGTTCACAGGAAGTCTTCATTTCGTAAAAACCTAAAAAAAAATAAAAATTCAGAATGGGGGGAGAAGACTAGTTCTTTAGGGTCTGCTAGGGAAAGACCATTCGGGTTCCATTTTCGAGAACTACACGAAAACAGAAAATCTAACTCTAACAGAAATACATATTATCCTTTAAAGACTTGATTCTCCCCACACTTAGTTAGCTGTGGTATCGAAATTGTGATTAACTTCGTTGTCGACTACCATCGGACTATCTATGTAGTGTTTAACTCTGTGACCATTAACTTTAAATTCAATCCCATTTGAATTTATTAATTCTACTGTTCCGTATGGGAAAACTCTTTTGACTATGAATGGTCCAGACCATCTTGATTTCAATTTTCCAGGAAATAGCTTGAATCGTGAATTGAAAAGAAGAACTCTGTCTCCTTCCTTAAATTCTTTTGAACTTCTGTTCTTTTATCATGCCATTTCTTCGTTCTTTCTTTATAGATTAAAGAATTTTCGTATGCTTCATGTCTTAATTCTTCTAATTCGTTTAATTGACTTAACCGTAGACGTCCAGCTTCATGTAAATCAAGATTACATGTCTTCAAAGCCCAAAATACTTTGTGTTCAATTTCTACTGGAAGATGACATGCTTTTCTGTAAACGAGTCTAAAAGGTGTGGTTCCAATTGGAGTTTTGTAGGCTGTTCTAAAAGCCCAGAGTGCATCCTCCAATTTAATGGACCATTCTTTCGGATTTGATCCTATGGTTTTCTCTAGAATATGTTTTAAAGCTCGGTTGGTATTTTCAACTTGTCCACTTGTTTGTGGATGATATGCGGTGGAGATTTTATGAGTTACTCCATATCTTTTAAGAACTTTCTCAAGTTGATTATTAAAAAAAATGAGTTCCCCGATCACTTATTAAAGCTTTCGGTGTTCCAAACCTTGCAAAAAGACGTTTTAAAAAGTTGACTACAACTCGTGCATCGTTAGTTGGGAGAGCTTGTGCTTCTGCCCATTTAGATACATAATCAATGGCTACGAGAATGTAGAGATTATTATGAGATTTTGGAAATGGACCCATAACATCAATACCCCAAATGTCAAATACTTTGCATACTTGAATGACATTTTGTGGCATTTCATCACGTTGACTTATTTTTCCGGCCCTTTGACAAGCATCACAGGAATTGCAAAGAAGGTGTGCGTCTTTGTAAATTGTAGGCCAATAGAATCCAACATCATAAACTTTTCTTGCTGTTAGTTGAGGCCCATAATGCCCTCCTGTTGGTCCTGTGTGACAATGGTTTAAGATTTTACTAGCTTCATCTCCGAATACACATCGGCGTATTATTCCATCGGGACAACTTTTAAACAAATGTGGATCTTCCCAGAAATAGTGTTTTATATCACTGAAGAATTTCTTTCGTTTTTGGAACGACAATCCTTTCTCAAGGAATCCACAAACTAAGTAGTTTGCATAGTCTGCAAATCATGGAATTTCATTATAATCTATCTTCAATAGATATTCATCAGGAAAGTTGTCTTGTATGGACGATTCATTTAGAACTTCTAATTCAGGATTTTCAAGACGAGAAAGATGATCAGCGGAGAGATTTTCTGCTCCTCTTTTATCTCAGATTTCAATATCGAATTCTTGTAAGAGTAAGATCCAATGGATTAATCTTGGTTTGGCATCTTATTTCAAAAATAGGTATCTAAGAGCGGAATGGTCGGTATAGGCCACCGTTTTTGCTAGAACGAGATATGAACCAAATTTGTCAAAAGCAAAGACAATAGCAAGGAGTTCTTTTTCAGTAGTTGTGTAGTTCGTTTGTGCTCCTTGTAACGTCTTACTAGCATAATATATAGGTTGAAATCGTTTTTCAATCCTTTGTCCTAAAACGGCTCCCATTGCAAAATCACTTGCATCGCACATTAGTTCAAACGGTAGATTCCAATTTGGTGTTATCATGATCGGCGCATTAGTGAGTTTCTCTTTAAGAATATTAAAAGATTTGATGCATTCATCTGAAAAGATGAATGGAGCATCCTTTTCTAGGAGTTTATTCATAGGAGTGGCAATTTTAGAAAAATCTTTTACGAAACGTCGGTAAAAACTGGCATGCCTTAGAAAAATCCTAACTCCGCTAACATTGGTGGGATGTGGAAATTTAGCAATTACATCTACTTTAGCTCTATCCACTTCAATTCCTTCATTTGAAATTTTATGACCCAGAACGATACCTTCTTTAAACATGAAATGGCATTTCTCCCAATTAAGTACTAGATTTGATTGTTCGCATCTAATAAGCATTCGTTCAAGATTAACTAAACATGATTCAAATGTATCACCGAAGACTGAAAAGTCATCCATGAAAACTTCCACGCATTCTTCTATCATGTCGTGAAAAATTGCCATCATGCACCTTTGAAAGGTTGCAGGGGCGTTGCAAAGTCCAAATGGCATGCGTTTGTAAGCAAAATTACCATAAGGGCACGTGAATGTGGTTTTCTCTTGATCTTCGGGTGCTATTGGAATTTGAAAATATCCGGAAAAACCATCAAGAAAACAATAGTAACTATTTCCGGCTAATCTTTTCAACATTTGATCAATAAAAGGTAAGGGAAAGTGATCTTTTCTGGTGGCGTCATTTAATTTTCTATAATCAATACATACACGCCATCCTGTTATAGTCCTAGTAGGAATAAGCTCTTTTTTCTTATTTGTAATGACAGTCATGCCACCCTTCTTAGGTACGCATTGAACTGGGCTTACCCATGGACTATCAGAAATTGGATAAATTAAACCTGCATCAAGCAGTTTAATAATTTCTTTTTAACAACATCTTGCATATTAGGATTTAGTCTTCATTGGCATTGCACATACGTTTTATGACCTTCTTCCATAAGGATTTTATGTGTGCAATACGAAGGACTTATTCCTTTTATATCATGAATCTTCCATGCAATAGCTGGTTTATGAGCTTTCAACACAGAAATGAGTTGTGATTTCTCATTTTCAGTAAGAGAAGACGGTATTATTACAGGTAATTCAGATTCACCATGTAAATAAGCGTATTCCAAATGGTTTGGAAGTGGCTTTAACTCTAATGTCGGTGGTTCTTCTATCGATGATTTATATCGATATCTGTCTTCTTATTTTAGCATTTGAATTTCTTATGTTGTTGGTTCATATCCATTAGCTATTAGTGTAGCTAACATTTCTGTTTCATCAATTGGTTCAGTTCCTTCTCCTAAAGAACATTCTCCTGTTCCTTGTAATTCTGGAAATTCTTCTAACAATTCTGCATGTAAATCTATAGTTTGAATATAATAACATGTACCATCTGCATATTGCGGTTGTTGCATTGCTCTATCAACTGAAAAGGTAACACTCTCATCCTCTATACTTAGGGTCAATTTCTTACCAAACACGTCTATCATTGCTTTAGCCGTGTTTAAGAATGGTCTTCCTAATATGAGAGGAACTTGAGAATCTTCTTCCATATCCAGAACAACAAAATCTACTGGAAATACTAAAGTACCCACTTTAACTAGCATGTTTTCCATTATCCCTCTAGGATATTTTATTGATCGATCGGCTAGTTGTATACTTATTCTTGTTGGTTTCAATTCTCCAAGGTCTAGTTTAGCGTATAGTGAATACGGCATTAAATTTATACTAGCACCTAAGTCTGCCAATGCTTCTATTGAACTAAGACTACCCAGAAAACATGGAATTGTGAAACTTCCTGGATCAGATAGTTTTTCTGGTATCTTATTCAACAGCACTGCAGAACAATTAACATTCATAGTAACAGCAGAGAGTTCTTCTATTTTCTTTCTATTCGAGATTAGATCTTTCAGAAATTTAGCATATCTAGGCATTCCTGAAATCACATCAATGAAAGGAAGATTTACATTTATCTGTTTAAACATATCCAAGAATTTGGATTGCTCGGCTTCAAGTCTCTCCTTTCTCATTTTACTCGGGTAAGGAAGTGGTGGTTGGTATGGTTTAACATAAGGTTTAGCTTTAACTGTGTTATCTTCATTAACCTTTTCAACTACCGGTTCTTTTTCCTTATCTTGTTCAGGTTGTGGTTCTTGTGGAGTAGGAATAGCTTCATCAGAAATTACAGGTATTTCAGGTGGTTTAAGTGTTGTACCACTTCTTGTGGTAATGGCTTTAGCTGTTTCATTCCGGGGGTTAGCATTTGTATCACTAGGTATACTTCCCGGTTTTCTTTCTCCTATTAACCTTGCTAGGTTACTTACTTCTTATTCCAAATTTTGAATAGAAGCTTGTTGATTTCTAAATGCTTGAGCATTTTGTTCATTCGTTTGTTTCTGAGATGTGAAAAACTGCGTTTGAGTTTCAACTAGCTTCATAATCATATCTTCTAAATTTGGCTTTTTATCATCGGTTTGTGGTGGTTTGTTTTGAAAATTAGGTCTTTGCTGATTGTAAGTATTGTTGGATACTTGTTGATTGCTAGGACCTTGTTGGTTGTTGTATGGAACATTTCGGTTATAATTCTAGTTTTGATTGTAAATCGGTCTTGGCGGTTGATAATTATTCTGATAATTATTTCCAGGCCTTTGGTTTATGTATGAAATATTCTCTCTTTGTTCCATTGTTAGTTCAATACTGAGACAATCTTTTGTCAAATGTGGTCCTCCACACTGCTCACAACTAATTCGTATTGAGTGAATATCTTTAGTCATCTTTCCCATTCGTCTCTCGACAGCGTCTATCTTTGCGGAAATGGAATCTAAGTCATGGCTAGAATCGGCTCTAGCTGCTTTAGATGATCTAACGATATCTTTTTCTTGGTGGCACTCATGTGAGTGGGAAGCAGTGTTATCAATAATTTTATAAGCATCAGTTTCTATTTTCTTCATAATAGAACCACCAGCCGCTATATCTATGTCTTTTCTTGTACTGATGTCGCATCCTTGGTAGAATATTTGTACTATTTGACAAGTGTCTAAACCATGTTGCGGACGTCCTCTTAATAACTTTCCAAATCTAGTCCACGCCTTATATAGAGTTTCATTCGGTTTCTGTGTGAACGTAACAAGTTCTCCTTGAAGTCTTACGGCTTTAGATGCCGGAAAGAATTGTTTAAGAAATTTTTCAACTAAAACGTCTCATGTATCAATTGCCCCTTCAGGTAACGATTCCAACCAATCTTTGGCTTCTCCCTTTAAAGTCCAGGGAAATAACATGAGATATATCTGTTCATCCTCAAATTCTCTTATTTTAAATAGTGTGCAGATCCTATTAAAGGTACGAAGATGTTCATTTGGATCTTCCTTCGGCGCACCACTAAATTGGCATTGATTAGTTACCATGTGTAGAATTTGTCCTTTGATTTTATAATCTGGCGCATTAATGTCTGGATGAGTAATTGCGTGACCTTGGCCAGTGCGTTTAGCTCTCATTCGGTCATCCATACTTAAAGGTTCCAGATTCTCCATAATTGAATTTGTTAAATTTGAATCACTAGAGGATTCTGATTTAATGGTTCGTTCCTCAACAATCTCTGTTTGAATGATTGGTGGTTCTGGAGGAAAAATTAATGGTTCAGGATCTATGAATCATCCCTGAATATTCTCCGGATTCTCAATTGTGAGGTCGGGTTCAAAAAATGGATTATCGAAAATTTGAATTGGAGTACTTGGTCGACTGGATGACGATTCTAAAGGAAAATCAATGGCGACAATATTTGCTAGATGTCTTGATCTGGTTACAGGTGGTGAACGTACAAAAGGTGGTGAACGTCTTGCTCGGTGCATTCACTAAATATCCTATTAGTTTTTAAAAGGAAAGAAAAATTATATAAGTTATCCAATTAATAGACTTTTCTAATTTTACCCACGTTTCGAATAGCCAAAAGATGCAGCAGAGGGGCAGGATTCGTTTGGTCTCAATATAATTGAGTACTGTTTGGCTCCAATAACCCGGTCCACGTACAAATCCAACTATTACTATGAACCAGAAAATTTTGATGTCTATCAATTTAACCACGTAAAATAAATTTTCGTAATTTTAAGAAATTTAGATAAGAAATAGAGAAAATTCTAAGTCCTAAAAACTAGAATGGCGAGAAATGAGAAAGAAAAAGAGCGCGTCGAAAAAGGTCGAAAAAGAAAAGGGTTGAAAAATAAAAGGCGTCGAAAAATAAGAAAGAAAAAGAGTGACTATAAAACTTTAAAACACTCGACTAACCCAACCTTATTATTATCACTAACTTAAAATTAAAATTGCAAATTGAGATTACTAAGTGGAGTGATAATTGATACATAGGTAAAAGGCGTCGAAAAATAAAAATAAGAAAGTAGTGCGTTAAAACTTAAAAAAAAACTAAAAACTAAGAATTAAAAGTTGCGTCTAAAAATATTAAAGCTTACAAGAAAAACTATATCCCAAATGGCAATATCTTAAAAAGGTACTAAAACTTAAAAAGACGCCGCAAAATTCTAAAGCACCTAAATCTTAGTCTAAAGAGAAAGCACTTAAGGGATTTTACGACAAAGCTTAAAAATCTAGAAATAAAAATAACTATGGTAAAAACTATGGATTAAAACTAAATATGAGCGAAAAATACAAAAAATTACGCTAAAACAATTAAAAAAGGACAAAATATAAAAATATACTAAAAGTTGTAAAAAGTACAATTTTTATAAAAATATTATTTTTATATTATTTATTTTATAAAACTATTAATTTTGTAAATTAATTAAACTAATTAAACTAATTAAACAAAATAATAACTTAAATTAACTAATTAAAAACTAAAAACCTAATTAGGGTTTTAAATAAAATAATAATAATAATAATTACTCCGTAATGATGTTGGTTAGGGTTTCTGTGTACGCGTGTCAGGGTGGCTCCACGAGTTGCGGTGCCATGTACAAGAAAACCCCGCGAGTCACGGAGGTTAAAATTTTAAATGCACAAATATCGTTCGACAGGTTCTGTAGTTTTTTTTTTAAATTATATTTTATATATTTTTCTGTTTTTAATAATTATATAAAATATAATAAATAAAAACTTATATTTTAAAAACTAAAATAAAAAAATAGAAATACTTTATAATTTTATAAATAAAAATCTTAAAAATAGATTTATATATAATTTTTTTTTTTCGGTTTTTAAATTTTTAAAATTTTTTAATATTTAAAATGTATTTTTACAAAAACTAAATAAAACTTAATAAAAATCTCTTTTTTTTTATGTGGCGTTTCGCTTCGGAGTTCCCCGACAGCGGCGCCAAAAAAATACTTGATGTGCGCAGAGGTGTATATAAAATAGCTTTATTTTTACAACTAAATACTATTAAATATGCTACAATTTAACACAAGTTATTTATTTATTTATCGAGTGGATATACTTAAACCTTGCTACAACACTTATAGGCAGTGTACCTAATCGTACAGTAGTGTAGTTTTTAGTAAGTCCGGTTCGTCCACAGGGAATCTTTTAAACAAAGCTTAACGCTATATTAGTTTTAATTTATAAAAATACAAATATATATATAAGTAATATTATTATTATAAAGGGGGTTTTTACCGTTTAATGACCGGTTTGTAGATTTTAAAACTTTAGTCGCAGTTAAAACCAAAATTAAAAATAAATACAAGACTTAATGTAAAGTAAATAACGATAATGAAATTGTGATAAATAAAAGTGCGATAAAATAAACTTGCGATAATTAAAAAGTACGATAATTAAAAGTGCAATTAAATACAATAATAATAAATAAAAGTGCGATAATTAGAAGTGCAATTAAATATAAAATAAAGGAAATTAAATATGAAATAAAAGAATTATGCTTATTTAAACTTCCGTAATCATGATGTTTGACGTGTTGATTTTAGTTTTATGCCTATGGGTTAATTGTCCTTTGTCCTGGATTATTTAATATGTCCGTCTGGTTTTTGTCCATAACAGTCCATCAGTCATAAATATAAAGTGCGAGTGTCCTCGTCAAATTATCCTTATACCCGAAGTTAAATATTCCAACTAATTGGGGACTTAAACTGTAACAAGATTTTAATACTTTGTTTAATAATTACACCAGGTTATCGACCTCGTGTAATCCAAGGTTTTAATACTTTGTTAACAATTATGCCAAGTGTCCTTGTACATAATTTCACCCCTGTTTTAATAATTCTAGTGGCTATTAATCCATTCCCGTGTCCGGTTAAATGAACGATTATTCGTACATATAAATATCCCGTCCATCGTGTCCGATTGAGTGTATATGGTTATTGGACGTCCAATTGTAAATCTTTATATTAAAATTAACAAACTATCATTTAGTTAAACAAATATAAAGCCCATTAATAGCCCATAGTCTAATTTCCACAAGTGTCGTTCTTTTGTCCAAACCCCAATTATGGTACAAAGCCCAATTACCCAATTTTAGTAATTAGCCCAACATCATGATTACTTCG
Organism: Rutidosis leptorrhynchoides; assembly: GCF_046630445.1. Taxonomy (NCBI): domain Eukaryota; kingdom Viridiplantae; phylum Streptophyta; class Magnoliopsida; order Asterales; family Asteraceae; genus Rutidosis; species Rutidosis leptorrhynchoides. The sequence continues at coordinate 61,741,837 of NC_092334.1, forward strand.
TTTTAAATAAGCATAATAATAACTTAGCTACGAGACATTAATGTAAAAAGGTTAAACATAACTTACAATGATTAAAAATAGCGTAGCGTTACACGGACATAATTTCGACTTACACCCTTACAACATTCGCTAACATACCCTTATTATTAGAAATTAAAATTAAAATTAAAATTAAAATATAAAATATAAATATAAATATTACGTATACATATATAGAGAGAGATTGATTTATGATATTAAAACTCGTCGAACTGCGTTGGCTTTTATAGGGAATTGAGTCCAGGGGAACTCCGCGACTCGCGGCATTTTCCTTCTTCAAACTCCGCAAGTCGCGGAGTTTGAAATTACAGCTCACCCAGCTTTGGCTCTTTGTTTGCCGACGAATTATAAATATATTATAATATATATATATTAATTTTAAGAATTAATTATATATTATATTATATTTATATACATGGTTAACTTGTAATTTTTAGTCCGTTGCGTCGAGCGTTGAGAGTTGACTCTGGTCCCAGTTCCGGATTTTCGAACGTCCTTGCGTACAATTTAATATCTTGTACTTTGCGATTTGAATCTTGTACTCTTGTAATTTCGAGACGTTTCTTATCAATAATTTGAACCACTTTGATTGTATTATGTACTTTTGAGCTTTTTGATCGTTTGTGTCTTCAATTCGTCGAATCTGTCTTTTGTCTTCACCTTTTATTATTTAAACGAATATTACTTGTAAATAGAACAATTGCAACTAAAAGCTTGTCTTTCTTGAGGAATAATGCTATGAAATATATGTTCGTTTTTAGCATTATCAAATATTCCCACACTTGAGCGTTGCTTGTCCTCAAGCAATATAGTCTTGAAATACGAGAATCACTTCTTTATTCTTCACACTTTGTACATCAGTGATTTCTATACGGCGGTATAAACAATAGTAGTAACGATATAGTTTACAGTCCCACATGACTATAAAAATTTAGATCCATTAAGGAAATTGGATCTTTATGAAAACATTTGATCTTTTAATATTTAAAATGTATTTTTACAAAAACTAAATAAAACTTAATAAAAATCTCTTTTTTTTATGTGGCGTTTCGCTTCGGAGTTCCCCGGCAGCGGCGCCAAAAAAATACTTGATGTGCGCAGAGGTGTATATAAAATAGCTTTATTTTTACAACTAAATACTATTAAATATGCTACAATTTAACACAAGTTATTTATTTATTTATCGAGTGGATATACTTAAACCTTGCTACAACACTTATAGGCAGTGTACCTAATCGTACAGTAGTGTAGTTTTTAGTAAGTCCGGTTCGTCCACAGGGAATCTTTTAAACAAAGCTTAACGCTATATTAGTTTTAATTTATAAAAATACAAATATATATATATAAGTAATATTATTATTATAAAGGGGGGTTTTTACCGTTTAATGACCGGTTTGTCGATTTTAAAAACTTTAGTCGCAGTTAAAACCTAATGTAAAATATTAAAAATAAATATAACTTAATTTAAAGCGTAAAGTAAATAACGATAATGAAATTGCGATAAATAAAATTGCGATAAAATAAAATTGCAATAATTAAAAAGTATGATAATTAAAAGTGTAATTAAATACAATAACAATAAATAAAAGTGTGATAATTAGAAGTGCAATTAAATATAAAATAAAAGAAATAAAATATGAAATAAAATAATTATGCTTATTTAAACTTCCGTAATCATGATGTTTGACGTGTTGATTTTAATTTTATGCCCATGGGTTAATTGTCCTTTGTCCTGGATTATTTAATATGTCCGTCTGGTTTTTGTCCATAACAGTCCATCAGTCATAAATATAAAGTGCGAGTGTCCTCGTCAAATTATCCTTATACCCAAAGTCAAATATTCCAACTAATTGGGGACTTAAACTGTAACAAGATTTTAATACTTTGTTTAATAATTACACCAGGTTATCGACTGCGTGTAACCCAAAGTTTTAATACTTTGTTATCAATTATGCCAAGTGTCCTTGTACATAATTTCACCCCTGTTTTAATAATTCCATAGACTATTAATCCATTCCCGTGTCCGATTAAATGAACGATTATTCGTATATATAAATACCCCTCCCATCGTGTCCGATCGAGTGTATATGGTTATTTATAGGGACGTTCAATTGTAAATCTTTATATTAAAATTAACAAACTATCATTTAGTTAAACAAATATAAAGCCCATTAATAGCCCATAGTCTAATTTCCACAAGTGTCGTTCTTTTGTCCAAACTCCAATTATGGTACAAAGCCCAATTACCCAATTTTAGTAATTAGCCCAACATCATGATTACTTCGTTTTAAATAAGCATAATAATAATTTAGCTACGAGACATTAATGTAAAAAGGTTGAACATAACTTACAATGATTAAAAATAGCGTAGCGTTACACGGACAGAATTTCGACTTACACCCTTACAATATTCGCTAACATACCCTTATTATTGGAAATTAAAATTAAAATTAAAATATAAATGATATATATATATATATATATATATATATATATATATATATATATATATATATATATATTTATATTTACGTATATAGAGAGATAGATAGAATTAGGATGTATAAAACGATTAAAATGCGTTAGCTTTTATAGGCATTTTTGTCCAGGGTATCTCCGCGAGTCGCGGTCCCTTTGCACTACAAACTCCGCAAGTCGCGGAGTTCGTAAACCCAGCTCACAAAAGTTTGGATCCTAGTCTGCCGACGGTTTTAATATATAAATATAATAAATATATAATTTATATAATTAATTATATATTATATTTATATACATAGTTAACTTGTAATTTTTAGTCCGTTGCGTCGAGCGTTGAGAGTTGACTCTGGTCCCGGTTCCGGATTTTCGAACGTCCTTGCTTACAATTTAATATCTTGTACTTTGCGTTTTGAATCTTGTACTCTTGTAATTCTGAGACGTTTCTTATCAATAATTGGAACCACTTTGATTGTATTTTGTACTTTTGAGCTTTTTGGTCGTTTGCGTCTTCAATTCGTCGAATCTGTCTTTTGTCTTCACCTTTTATTATTTAACCGAATATCACTTGTAAATAGAACAATGCAACTAAAAGCTTGTCTTTCTTAAGGAATAATGCTATGAAATATATGTTCGTTTTTAGCATTATCAAGTGCTCAGGGGTATTTTCATCATTTCACCTTTTTTTTTTTTAACTAACTTTCATTACACCAATAAAGCCTCCTACACTTTTTTCATAAATTCAAAACGACCCCTCAAATAGGAGGTAAACTATCAAATGACCATTTTCATAAAAAATCTTAAAAAAACTACACTCAAATATTCAACGGGTCATATCTTCTCACTCACAACGAATTAAATTTTTCCGACAACATCGTTAAACTTGAAATAATTTTAGGAACACAATGTCACTGACTATACGCAAAACGGATGCTTTTTAAAAAAACGCTAAATATTTGAGGTACTTTTTATACATGTTGATTATGCGTTAAATTTTTAAAAGTCGAAAATTCCATAGCGAAACGCGGAGATGCACATATATTGTTAATTTATAATAACATTTAAATCTTTCGTGAGTTATACCTTTTAGTTAAACTCGAGTTGCGCTTCAACGACATCATCGTTAGTCACAAAATAATTTTACAAACTAAACGCAATAAAATACATTAAAAAATGAACCCCCGGTGCGAAGCGAGGGTTCGAAAACTAGTTCAGCCCAATTACCACCACATATACTATTTAAAATTTGTGAATCTATTTCATATGTTTAAAATTCATTATGTACCATTATTCTATATATATCTAAAAGAGAGAGTTGAAATGAATAGTGAACTTCCTAACTTTCAAAATTTTACAACAAATTTTTTATTCATTATAAATCGACCACATACTTTTTATTCATTATAAAGTTACCCCAAACTTTTCACACTTTATAATTTAACCATAAAACTTCTCATTCTTTATAAATCGCCCACATACTTTTTACTATCTACTAACTAATTTTTATTATTATTATTATTATTATTATTATTATTATTATTATTATTATTATTATTATTATTATCATTATCATTACTATTATTATTAAATCACATAATTTTCACTTTATTATTGTTTACTTTTTTCCTTATTACAAATTAACTACGTAACTCATTTTTCAATAACTCTTTTATTGTTATTTTATATATATATATATATATATATATATATATATATATATATATATACACACACACACACATATATAGAGGTGGGTTCAATCGAGAACCAAGAAAAAGTAAAGAACTACGAGAACTAATTTTTTAAAGGGTAAAATAGTAACACTCTAAATTAGTGAACTTTTTATTCGATTCAAATAAAATTGTATCCTTAATTACCGGTCCAATTCACTCGTATACATTAACCGTTCATTCAACATTAACCATCAGTTTCAAATAGATCTATTTTTAGGATTCGCGTCAATTAGGCGTGCACTAATTCTCAAAATTAGTTATGTTCCCTAATTCTTAGGCTACCAAGCAAAAAGGGGCATATTCGGCTTCGATCATTCAACCATATAATGTAGTTTCGATTACTTGTGTCTATTTCGTAAAACATTTATAAAAAAACAGCGCATGTATTCTCAGTCCCAAAAATATATATTGCAAAAGCATTTAAAAAGGGAGTAATGAAACTCACAATCCAATATTTTGTAGTAAAAATATTCATATGACGAAACTGAACAATGCAGGGTTGGCCTCGGATTCACTAACCTATATCATTTGTATTTATATTAACACACATATTTGAAATCGAACAAGTTTATATATATATAAATTCATTAGTTATATCCTTTTTATATTAATAATATATATATATATTTCATGTATTCATTTTATAAAAATATTAATTTCGTTATGTTATATGTACTGGATATATTCTTTATATATATATCATTTGTTTGTTAAAAATAGTAATTGTAGTAATACTAAATAATATTAGTAAAAATGATAATAATGATAATATTTATTATTAATAATAATGATAATAATGTTAATGATAATAATAATGATATTAATAATTAATAACTATAAAATTATTAATTTTACTGTTAATAATAGTTATGATAATGATTTTTAATAACAAATTAATAATAATGATACTTATTATAATAATACTCATAATAATCTAATAACATTAGTGTTAATAATAATACCCAATGATAATAATAATACTTTTGTTGATAGTAATAATAACATTACTAGTAACTATAATATGATACTAATACCTATATTAATGAAAATAATAATAAATTTTATTATTTTCATAATAATAATCATAGTCATAATATAATAATAATAATAATACTTATATTAATATTAATCGTAATAATAATAGTAATAATAACAATATTAGCAATAACACAATAACAATAATAATTTATAATAATAATATTAATAATAAAAATAATGATTTTTTAAAAATGGAAAACTACCTTAGAAAGCCCATTTTAAAAAGAATTGCACCAAGCAAGGATTGAACCTGAGACCTCTCGAACCCGACAAACACTCTTAACCATTTCTCTGTTTGTTATCTTCCTAATCTAAATCACAGCTCAAATATATTTACCCTAATATATATGTGACTGTCTGTTTCTCCTTCTCCTTTTTCTAAAAAAATTTGCCACAGTCCAGAATCGATCCCGTGACCTCTCATTAAACTGCCAACACCCCACACCACTCCTTTGTATCTGCTTTTCTGTTTTAGTTACACCTTAATTCCTTATATCCCGTATTATTCTGTTTTTAACTAAATTAACAAACTTGAATTATTGTGGCCCAACTATATAAACAACACGGCCCATAAGTATGATAACTAAAAGAATATTACCTGCATGCTAAATCAAGGTATATTCAACCCTTTATTTTTAAAACGTGCAGTCCCCTTCTTCTTTTTTTATTGCCGACGCCTACAAGTGGGGTTTATTCTATATTTGCATCACCATATTATGCGTTACAAATCATCAACATCATTATCACTTGAATACTTTTGCTGTAGCCACTATTATTTTGTTTTATAAAATAGCAACACCATCATCTATCATGCACTTTATACTTTTTAACAACAAATGGAAAATTAGTTGGGCACTCTCGGTCAAATAGAGAGGTAACAGCAGTACGGCACGGTTGCAGCAGTAACAAGCGATCGTAAATGGTTTATATGGGGTTTGTTTGGGTTGTCGAGCAAAGAAACAGAAACACGTTTATTTTTATCTTCTTCTCGTTTCATTCTCATTTATAATAGATACGAGTGACAGCCACAAAATAGTGGTTTAAGGTGGTGGTGGTGCTTCAAGAGTAATTGTTTTGAGTGGGTCTTGATGGGTTCTCGGTCAAGAAGCAACAAGAAGAAAAGAATGGTTAAGTGGGGGTCGGTTATGGGTTATTACGATGATGGTGTGTTCATGTTCGAATAGAAATAGAAAGACGAAGTAGCAATTTAGGTGATGTTAAATGGGTTTCATAAGAATGGTGAGGGTGAGTATCGATTATCATGAAGGTGGTGTTCTTGGGTTTGATCAAGTAAGAATCCGAACAGAAAAACTAGTTATGGTGATATTTGTCGTGGTGATTACTATGGTGGTTGTTCTTGAACGTAAACAAAAACAGAAATACTTACACAGTAGCATAACATCGATTTAGGTGATGGTGTTTGATGATAGTATGATCGATGAATAAGTTTAGAAGGGAGGGAGGGATAGAGAGAGAGAGAGAGAGAGGAGAGAGAGTGATGAATTTAATGTTTAATCCATTGTGTTAAAGCAATGTGGATTCGACAGGGGGGATTAATCAGACACAGGAGAAAAGAAAAATAATAAGAAAATTAAAAGTTGAAATCTACTTGTAACTGAATTTGTATTTGATTGATTGTCTTAAAGTAGTGAAAGAATTGATTCAATTGAAATTTGTTTGCTAGTAATTGGTTTGACAGAAGGATATTCGTTCCTATTAAATCAAATAAAAAATTTAAAAGTAGTTTAAAATTCTTTCATAGATTGGTACGTTATGATGTAAATGTGTAATAACTTGAGACAGAAACAAAAATCATATACATCATGGATTGAGACATGAAACTGATTTGGATCTTGTGAATTTTAAACACTCATTTTTCTAGCTTTATATATATATGTACCCGTATTTATTTATCTATATTTATATAATATAAATAATTTTAATATTTATACATTATAACTATATAATATTATATGTGTTTACATCTTAATATATTATAACCATTCATATAAATATGAACATATTTTATATTTATTTAATATTATGCTATTTCCTAATACATTTCGACATATAATATTTATATTCTTCACAATCTACATAACATATTATGTATAAAGACTCATATATATTTATATAAATTCATTTTTAGTTACAACCTACCTATCTTGTATATATATTTATACATATCTAAATCTAATGATTAAATTATATTTTATTATTTTAAATTATTATATATACTTTTGTTTATATTTATATATATATAGATATATATACTTATATATATATACACACTTATTTATGTATCTATATATATTTATTTGTAACTAATTGTTCGTGAATCGTTGGGAATGGTCGAAGGTGTAAATGAATCTACGTAAATAGTTCAAAACTTTTGAGACTCGGTTTAATAGACTTTGCTTATCATGTTGAAATCATATAAAGATTAAGTTTAATTTTGGTCAGAAATTTTCGGGTCGTCACAGTACCTACCTGTTAAAGAAATTTCGTCCCGAAATTTGAGTGAGATCGTCATGGCTAACAATAAAAATGTTTTCATGACGAATATGAGTTGATAAGTAGAGTTTTATCATTATTGAATAATATAGATAAATTGATTCGATCATGTGAAGCGTACGAGTGAAGCTGTCACAAAAGATTGGAATAAGGTATTAGGTATTTGTCTTTACCTTTAACGTACTTACGTTTGAATTTAGAAAATAATGTGCGTCTTGACTTTTGACATTGTCTTGGTTGAATTCCGGATTTCAAGGGATTTAAAGAAAATCTTCGAAATCTAAAAGATTTGATTCTTCGGCGAATAAGGAAATTAAGATCTCTATAATTAAATACGGTGATCTGCCTTGATTATTCTGTCTGATATTTCCATTATAAATTAAACTTTTTACGTTCCATTATTTTCACCATTCCTATACTTTCTTTCTTAGTCCATATATCCAAAAGATTTTGAAAATGCTTAATCCAGTTCTAATCATTGATATTTTCCTAGTTATCATTTCTGTCATCCTTCTTTTCAATCTTCCACTAGAAAAATCTGTTTACTTCTACTATTACCTTGGGTGATACTATTCTTAATTATATCGTGCCTTTATATTGCTATTCGTATTAATATCCACAGTTTGTAACCTCCGTGTTGTTTTTGGGCATTATATTTTCTCTTACATTTTGGAGCTCTTTGCCTTTTTTTATTCTCTTCTCGACCTCTAGTAAAGCGAGTAATGGTCCAGAATTCGTAAGTATGGAGTTTCAAATGAACTTAATGTTCTAAACAAGAAAGAATGTAATAGCACGATTTGATTTGTCAACTTATCAGAATCACTGAGAATAGAACTATCAAGAATATATTTTCTTGATATGTTTAGAAGTTAAGCAGAATGAAAGAGTTATGTAATATGGCACGTGATGACATTATGATCTGTGAATCATCACGTCCCATTAGAAACTCAGCATGACTTACTGTAATATAATCACGTTGATCAAGTGTCATTATATTATACTAACCCATGCATCAGTTCCCAACATTACTTCAATAACATTCATATTTTAAGTTCGAAAGTTTACAGAATATAGAAACTAACAGTTTCTATACAATGTAACACTGATAGCACGAAGAGATTAATGAATTCAGATAAGAATAGTTATGAAAATATCTTCAAAAATATGGAGGATATTTATAATGAAAGATACGATGATATCTTGAAATTTCTAATATCGAAGGATGGTGAAGAAAATTTGTCCGCAAGAGTTTGAAGTCAGAAGCAAGGTATTCGCTAAAGATTTCATCAGAAACAGAATCATCAGGATTCTTAATGTACAAGTTTAGTCCTTGTGATTTGTTCAGAGACTCCTTCGTAGTTTGCTCAATCAGTTTTTTTTTTAGTTTCAAACTTTTTCTGAGCTTTGCCAACATACAATTCTTTATCATCAACTTTTGGCTGTTGAAGTCGTTTACAATTTTTGTTGCTTCATTCAACTTTTCAAAATTCAGAGTATTAATTCGCAGACTGGGTGCTTTTCAGAATTTCAGAATGGAAGATCATAGTTCTAAGAGATAAATGTTATATGGATACATATAACTGTTGATGTGAAAACATTGCGAGACTCACAATACAGATTTGTTGATTCCCGGTAATTGGTATGGCAATTCTTGTTACAAGATGCGAATGAGTACAAGATGAGACTTCAATAGATAAATATAGTGATTTATCGGAGAGATTTAAACCAAGGAGCAACGAGGTTGCTGGTACATCTATTGGTAATATTGCAGAATATAAAAGGCTTTCCGGTAACAAAGGCGAAAGGACAACGTATATATCAAGGTTATAATAAGGTTGTTTCGAACGAAAAGTCGAAGTTGACTTGCTGGAGCTGTGACAAAACTGGCTATCTCAAACAGGAGTTGCAAAGTTATTTTCGGTAATAACAACGCCAAAGGAACTAGCACATATACGTGTTAAACATATACTCAGGTTCCGAGTGTTTTTCAGGTGCATAACTATATGCATCATTCTTTTCTTCTGTAGATGAAGTGTGGTTGGTTCATCCTCTCGATTGAGGTGTTTTCAAGAATCATGAAAGGTTTGAACACAGATTGTAATCGTCAAGATACAAATGAGGTTTAAGATGAAGTCAAGTGGCAAACTTGAAGAATTGTTTAGTTTCATATGTTATAATCAATATTTTAATTCATTTTAATTGTCTAATATTGGTAGTCCACAGTTAGCAGTCCACAGTTACTATTTCAATAATTCATATATAGTTTATAATATTTGAATTAATTAATACGTATCGTGACCCGTGTACATGTCTCAGACTCGATCACAACTCAAATTATATATATATATTATTGTAGAATCAACCTCAACCCTGTATAGCTAACTCAATCATTACTGCATCTAGAGTGTCTATGGTTATTCCAAATAATATATATAGATGCGTCGATATGATATGTCAAAACCTTGTATACGTGTCCCGATATTTAAAGTGCGTAAAATAAATAACAGAAATTAAATGACGATAAATAAAATTGCGAGAATATAAATTGCGATAAATAAATTGCGATAAATAAATTGCGATAATTAAAATGTAATAAGGAATTAACAGTTAGCTAGGAACAGTTAGCTAGGAATTTGTTAGCGTGGTTTCTTAACAGAATTTCTTATAGTTAATTTGTTTGTTTCTAACAATTTTTTTTTTATTTTGTCCAATGTTTTTCTTCATTATGCCACTTGTTGGATTCTGATAAGTCAAAATCCAAATATGAAATTGAATGAAAAATGGTTATTCTGTGGTGAAGGGATTCGTATATCGGTGGATGTAAGTAGGATAGTAAATGACTGTTGAATCTGATTCGAAGAATGTACAGTGTAACTTATTAATGTAAAACTAAATATTCCTCAGGTATTACCTACCCGTTAAAATATTTTCACCATTAACAGTTTGTACAAAAGAATTTTTAATTACAATCTTTATGAAAGTATACTTACATATATATATTTTCTTCAGATGTAATTATGGATTTAATGAGTTAATATGATATTAATCTCATTTGGTTTACCGTCCGAACTAGAATACATAATCTCTAAAACATTAGAGATTACATAATCGCCAGGAAGAACGAAGATAGTTGATGTAGAATGATACGTAGAACGATGATTATACTCGAGATATAGAATGAGATGTTGAGGCATGTGATGTTGAAACTTGGGTTGTTGGTGGTACTGTTGGTGCCGGTGATGTTGCTGAAGCTGGTAATTTTTGCACCATGTTTTCTAAATTGATTACTCGAGCGTGAAGCTCGTGACTTCTTTGATTACTCCGGGATGATTGTCGGTCGTAACAAGCAGATGAATAAGGTTTTGAATTAGAGATGGTATATAATCATGGCGAGATATTCGGGTAATGAGGGAGAAAATAGTATTTTGGATTGGTTCACCGGTGGGTGCTTCAGGTTCTTTGCCAAGAGTGCAAGTTGGTGGGTAGAAATGATCGTCTTCTTCTCGTCTCAATCGGTTAAGTCGACTACGAACCCATCCCCAATTCATCCAGAATTGAAGATGACTAGTTGGTTGATCCATTTCATTTACACTGCTTTCTGACCTTAGGTGAATATCCATGTCGGAATAGCTATCGAAATAACTATCAGAATAGCTATTGAAATCTGAGGGACTCGAACTGGTTGAGGGATTCATCTCGTACGATCATATAAAGGATTTTCGATAAGAAATAGATTATAGGATGTAGATTAGTACCCTGCAATACATAATTTACATATGCATATATAATACTAAAATCCCATAAGTTACGGAGGAATCTACGGAAGCTGTCAAGCAAAGTCTACAGTAACAGATACGCTAAGATATGAATTATCAGATACGCTAAGATATAAATTTTGTCTATACACTATTCATGCAGTCAATGCAGTAAAACGTGTCTAGACTAACAATGATAAGCAGGTAATTTCCGACAAGAAATGATAAGCAAAACTTTTGACATGCAGACACGGTCGAAGTCCAGACTCACTAATGCATCTAATTAACTATCAATTAGACACACTAATGCAAGACCTGGTTCTCTAAGACCACCGCTCTGATACCACATGTAGTTAGTGGGGACGCATTGTAACACCCTAATATTTATGGTACATAGAGTTATAATGATGTACGTTTAGTGGGTGAAGCATAGTGTAAAAGTTAAAAGGTCAGAATCTGCCCAGACATGGGTGCGCGCCGCGCACCATAAGGTGTGCGCGCCGCACACATGTCCAGCGACAGAATTCTGTCTTTTTCTATTTTAAGTTTAATGAGGGGCTTTTTAGTCTTTTCACTTGAGGCCGGATCTCAGGCCTTATCAGCTGGTTTGGATCCACTTTTGGATCATTTTCACATCTATTCATCACTCTCAAGTATCTTAGAGAGAGAGGGAGAATTCTAGTGAGAGAATTGGGGTTTTGGAGAGGAAGGAGCTTGAATTGATCAAAGTCTCGGGTTTTAAAGTTGTTCACCTCGTTCCTAGCTACGTTTTGGTTGTTGTGGTAAGTTCTAACTCCGAATTTTATTGTTTGATTTGATATTCAAAGTTAGGGTTTGAACTTGATTTGTAGAGAAACCCATTTAAAACTCTTGAAGTGAGTTTGTTGATGCTAGTAATCGGGTTTATTGTTATTGTTGGTGGATTTTGGGTTGGTGAACAAATTGGTCTTGTTTATGACTTGTAATTGGGTTTAATCACTAGGTTTAGTGATTATGGAAGTATTGGAACCCTTTTGGTGTGTTTGAAAGACTAATTTTAGAATTGAGTCAAAATTAGGATTTTTGGGTGATTTTGAGATTGATAAGTGTTAAACACTTAAGTTTGGGTTCTTTTGGCTTATTAGGACCATTTTCACTTGTGATTAGTGATTAGTGGTTAGTTTGGACGCGTTTGGTGTTTGTAAGTTCAATTGGTCGAAATTGCACTAAGTGTCGAATTGAGTTGGTTTGTAAATCCTCTCTAAATGTGTTATTGTATTTGTGATAATGGATTAGGTACTTTCGATTGACGTGTTACGGAATTACTCGGTTGCATTCATCAAGGCGAAAAGGTGAGTGTTAATATCCTATGTGCATATGTATGTGTAGGATGGGTGCGGGTCGGGTGAAGCGGTTCTCGGTTATAGAGATCACTTCACATATAGGTTCATGATGGCTCGGTTTGCACGATCATCTTATTGTTAAGTTGTGAATTTTGGTTAGAGCGGATTCATGGTGACTCGGTTTATACGGTCATCTTATTGTTAAGGTTAAGTGTTTAGCCTTGGGTTGTAGGTTCGGGGATATTATATTATCTTATGTTTTGATATTGATGTGTTGCAGCTAGCCCTTCGGGTGTAGCTTAGTAGTGTTGTTCATAACATTGTGAGTGAACTTACATTGATGTTATAGCTAGTGGTATCGCAATTGTACGGTAAGCTTAGTTTTGCTTGCTATATGCTCGGATGATCCGGTATGTGTTATTTGATATTGTGTGGCGTGTCCATTTTATGCATATATATGTATGTAGTATATTCTCACTCACTAAGTGTTAGCTTACCCTCTCGTTGTTTACATTTTTATAGATTTGCTTGGAGACGGTGGCTCGGGTAAGAGTGGGAACTAGTGGACTCGCATAGTTGCTTTAGAAGATCTTGCTTTTGGATTGATTAGGATTGGGTAGCGTATCCCCAATCGCCATGATCGGTCTTTATTTTGTGCTAAAAATCATGTGGTCGAAAACTTGTAGTTTGTACGAAAGTCGTAAAACGGCCGATGTGGGCCCTAATCTCGTAAAACTCATTTTATTATTGGAACGTATTAGTTTTAACTAATATAAATTGTTGTGAAGAGCGTTTGGTCTAAAAGTGTCGGGAAGCAAGAGATCTTTTTGCGAAAATTGGAAAAAGTGGACAGCGGGCTGTCAGGCCTTGTACGCGCCGCGCACAGGTGTGGGTGCGCGCAACGCACCCCATCTGGACAGCTCAGTTTTAATTTTTTTTTTATGCTGCGTTTTTGTTCGGTTAACGGGTTGGGTTGTTACAAGCATCAAACTCAGTGCCTTCCCAGCTAACCGCCTGGTGACCACTGAGTGTACCTCAGACACTGATTTTACGGTCCTGCCCCTCGGCAAAAGCAACCATATTCGGACCGCGAGGAGTAAGAGCCAATGCTTCATCACAGGTAACACTGTGAGAACCCCCTCTACGATTAAGCCGACGACACAGCTTAAACCAGCTCTGATACCACATGTAGTGACCCGTCCTAATCCATCTGGACGAATACATTACATTTGGTTACATCGCGAGGTACTTGACCTCTATATGATACATTTTACAAACATTTCATTCGTTTTTAAAAGACAAACTTTCATTACATCGAAAGTTGACGGCATGCATACCATTTCATAATATGTCCAACTATAACTGACTTAAAAATAATCTTGATGAACTCAACGACTCGAATACAACGTCTTTTGAAATATGTCATGAATGACTCCAAGTAATATCTTTAAAATGAGCAAATGCACAGCGGAAGATTTCTTTCATACCTAAGAATAAACATGCTTTAAAGTGTCAACTAAAAGGTTGGTGAGTTCATTAGTTTATCATAATCAATCATTTTCATCATTTTAATAGACCACAAGATTTTTATTTTCTGTTCTCATAAATATACGTCCCATGTATAGAGACAAAAATCATTCATATGGATTGAACACCTGGTAACCGACATTAACAAGATGCATATAAGAATATCCCCATCATTCTGGGAAATCCATCGGACATGATATAAAAACTCGAAGTACTAAAGCATCCGGTACTTTGGATTGGGTTCGTTAGGCCCAATAGATCTATCTTTAGGATTCGCGTCAATTAGGCGTGCACTAATTCTCAAAATTAGTGATGTTCCCTAATCCTTAGGCTACAAAGCAAAAAGGGGCATATTCGGCTTCGATCATTCAACCATATAATGTAGTTTCGATTACTTGTGTCTATTTCATAAAACATTTATAAAAAATAGCGCATGTATTCTCAGTCCCAAAAATATATATTGCAAAAGCATTTAAAAAGGGAGTAATGAAACTCACAATCCAATATTTTGTAGTAAAAATATTCATACGACGAAACTGAACAATGCAGGGTTGGCCTCGGATTCACGAACCTATATCATTTGTATTTATATTAACACACATATTTGAAATCGAACAAGTTTATATATATATATATATATATATATATATATATATATATATATATATATATATATATATATATATATATATATAATTCATTAGTTATATCCTTTTTATATTAATAATATATATATTTCATATATTCATTTTATAAAAATATTAATTTCGTTATGTTATATGTATTGGATATATTCTTTATATATATCATTTGTTTGTTAAAAATAGTAATTGTAGTAATACTAAATAATATTAGTAAAAATGATAATAATGACAATATTTATTATTAATAATAATCATAATAATGTTAATGATAATAATAATGATATTAATAATTAATAACTATAAAAATATTAATTTTACTGTTAATAATAGTTATGATAATGATTTTTAATAACAAATTAATAATAATGATACTTATTATAATAATACTTATAATAATCTAATAACATTAGTGTTAATAATAATACCCAATGATAATAATAATACTTTTGTTGATAGTAATAATAATATTACTAGTAACTATAATATGATACTAATACCTATATTAATGAAAATAATAATAAATTTTATTATTTTTATAATAATAATCATAGTCATAATAATAATAATAATAATAATAATAATAATAATAATAATAATAATAATAATAATAATAATAATAATAATAATAATAATAATAATAATAATAATAATAATAATTATTATTATTATATTAATATTAATCATAATAATAATAGTAATAATAACAATATTAGCAATAACACAATAACAATAATAATTTATAATAATAATATTAATAATAAAAATAATGATTTTTTAAAAAATGGAAAACTACCTTAGAAAGCCCATTTTAAAAAGAATTGCACCAAGCAAGGATTGAACCTGAGACCTCTCGAACCCGACAAACACTCTTAACCATTTCTCTGTTTGTTATCTTCCTAATCTAAATCACAGCTCAAATATATTTACCCTAATATATATGTGACTGTCTGTTTCTCCTTCTCATTTTTCTAAAAAAATTTGCCACAGTCCAGAATCGATCCCGCGACCTCTCATTAAATTGCCAACACCCCACACCACTCCTCTGTATCTGCTTTTCTGTTTTAGTTACACCTTAATTCCTTATATCCCGTATTATTCTGTTTTTAACTTAATTAACAAACTTGAATTATTGTGGCCCAACTATATAAACAACACGGCCCATAAGTATGATAAGTAAAAGAATATTACCCGCATGCTAAATCAAGGTATATTCAACCCTTTCTTTTTAAAACGTGCAGTCCCCTTTTTTTTATTGCCGACGCCTACAAGTGGGGTTTATTCTATATTTGCATCACCATATTATGCGTTACAAATCATCAACATCATTATCACTTGATTACTTTTGTTGTAGCCACTATTATTTTGTTTTATAAAATAGCAACACCATCATCTATCATGCACTTTATAATTTTTAACAACAAATGGAAAATTGTTTGGGCACTCTCGGTCAAATAGAGAGGTAGCAGCAGTACGGCACGGTTGTAGCAGTAACAAGCGATCGTAAATGGTTTATATGGGGTTTGTTTGGGTTGTCGAGCAAAGAAACAGAAACACGTTTATTTTTATCTTCTTCTCGTTTCGTTCTCATTTATAATAGAGACGAGTGACAGCCATGAAACAGTGGTTTAAGGTGGTGGTGGTGCTTCAAGAGTAATGGTTTTGAGTGGGTCTTGATGGGTTCTCGGTCAAGAAGCAACAAGAAGAAAAGAATGGTTAAGTGGGGGTCGGTTATGGGTTATTACGATGATGGTGTTTTCATGTTCGAATAGAAATAGAAAGACAAAGTGGCGATTTAGGTGATGTTAAATGGGTTTCATAAGAATGGTGAGGGTGAGTATCGATTATCATGAAGGTGGTGTTCTTGGGTTTGATCAAGTAAAAATCCGAACAGAAAAACTAGTTATGGTGATATTTGTCGTGGCGATTGCTATGGTGGTTGTTCTTGAACGTAAATAAAAATAGAAAAATGTACGCAGTAGCATAACAGCGATTTAGGTGATGGTGTTTGATGATAGTATGATCGATGAATAAGTTTAGAAGGGAGGGAGGGATAAAGAGAGAGAGATAGAGAGAGAGAGAGAGAGAGAGAGAGAGAGAGAGAGAGAGAGAGAAAGAGAGAGAGAGAGGAGAGAGTGATGAATTTAATGTTTAATCCATTGTGTTAAAGCAATGTGGATTCGACAGGGGGGATTAATCAGACACAGGAGAAAAGAAAAATAATAAGAAAATTAAAAGTTGAAATCTACTTGTAACTGAATTTGTATTTGATTGATTGTCTTAAAGTAGTGAAAGAATTGATTCAATTGAAATTTGTTTGCTAGTAATTGGTTTGACAGAAGGATATTCGTTCCTATTAAATCAAATAAAAAATTTAAAAGTAGTTTAAAATTCTTTCATAGATTGGTACGTTATGATGTAAATGTGTAATAACTTGAGACATAAACAAAAATCATATACAGCATGGATTGAGACATGAAACTGATTTGGATCTTGTGAATTTTAAACACGCATTTTTCTAGCTTTATATATATATATATATATATATATATATATATATATATATATATATATATATATATATATATATATATATATATATATATATATATATATATATATATATGTACCCGTATTTATTTATCTATATTTATATAATATAAATAATTTTAATATTTATACATTATAACTATATAATATTATATGTGTTTACATCTTAATATATTATAACCATTCATATAAATATGAACATGTTTTATATTTATTTAATATTATGTTATTTCCTAATACATTTCGACATATAATATTTGTATTCTTCACAATCTACATAACATATTATGTATAGAGAATCATATATATTTATATAAATTCATTTTTAGTTACAACCTACCTATCTTGTATATATATTTTTACATATCTAAATCTAATGATTAAATTATATTTTATTATTTTAAATTATTATATATACTTTTGTTTATATTATATATATATATATATATATATATATATATATATATATATATATATATATATATATATATATATATATATACACACACACACACACACACTTATTTATGTATCTATATATATTTATTTGTAACTAATTGTTCGTGAATCGTTGGGAATGGTCGAAGGTGTAAATGAATCTACGTAAATAGTTCAAAACTTTTGAGACTCGGTTTAATAGACTTTGCTTATCATATCGAGATCATATAAAGATTAAGTTTAATTTTGGTCGAAAATTTTCGGGTCGTCACAATTACTTTCACGCTTATTACAAATCAACCACATAACTATTTTTGGTTCTTTCTCGATAAAACGAAAAATAAAAAATGATAAATAATTACTTTTCAATAATTAGTTATGTAATTAATGTTAATCAAGGGTGAAGAACCGACGCAAAGCCAGGTCGCCCAACTAATTTCATCTAAAGTCGCCATCTGTATTCTTTGGTTCAGTTCCTTCTTTTCCTTTTACCTTTATATATGAACACATGTTACTTATGTAAAAAATATTTTATATATATATATATATATATATATATATATATATATATATATATATATATATATATATATATATATATATATATTTATGAAGTTTCAGTTCTGCATATGAACAAAAGATGAACACGTACATGTGAACCAATGCACATATGAACAAATGATGAATATCAAAAATATGGCACAGATGAACAAATGATGAACACACACATAAAAAACTTTCTATATGATGAATATTAACATGTGTACATGTAACACATTAATCCAAGCCGTTTATATGATATCATTTTCGATCATCGCCCAACTAGTTTTATCTAACTAACTAAAGATACGTACATCGATTCATTATAACAAATTTTCACGTATAATCCCATAAATTTGAGGGTCGTAAAGTAGTTTAATTTTAATATTAAATTAATGATGATAATAAGTCAATTTCTTGGTGCCTTTAGAAACCGTATTTCATACCGAGTATATAGTATTATTGAGCCAAGGTCTTCAGGTCGCATTAAATAACTACGACTGGTCTCCGTCCAAAATTAGCATGATGGACATTGTCAAAGTAGGCTTTATAATTTGAATAAATAAATCATACCCTAAAAGTCTTTTGGTAATTAACGATAAGTTTTTATTAAGTTTTTTTTTTAACAAACATCCATATTCCATATATTTTAATAAATAAATAAAAGAGAAATATTCAAATGAAACTAACTTTTAAGTTGAAATCCAAGGGATCAATCAGAGTGCGACACGTGGCGCGATAATCACATGTGATTGAAAAAAAAAATTTTAAAAAATTTTTAAATTTTTTTTTTTCAAATTTTTTTTTTTCGAAATTTTTTTTTCAATCACATGCAGTAAATCACATGTGATTCTGCATGTCAAATCCAATCACATGTGATTGAATTTTTTTTTTTATGTAAAATGACGAATTTCAGTAAATTGTGCTAAAACCTTTAACCACCAAGTTTTTGATCAAAACTTGATCAAATCACCGAAATAAAGTCTGAAATTTTGAATAAATGATCACGAAACGCTAACAAACTTGATCAAATCATCCAATTAAAGTCTGTGTTCAGTTGAAATTTTTTTTTTGAAAAAAAAAAATTTGAAATTTTTTTTCAATCACATGTGATTGGATTTGACATGCAGAATCACATATGATTGTGTTTTACATTCACATGTGATTGGGTTTTACAATCACATGTGATTGGATTTTAAATGCTAAATTAAAAAAAAAAATTCAAATTTTTTTTTAAAATTTTCAAAAAAAAAAAGATATTTAAAAAAATTTAATTTTTTTCAATCACATGTGAGTGTCGCGCCACATGTCGCGCTCTGATTGGTCCGTTGGATTTCAAGTAAATTATTGGATTCAAGGGATTACAAATAGAAAAAAATATACATTTGTTTTTTTTCTGTCAAGTTTTTAACAAAACTCTTAAATTTTTTTTGGACAGCGAATGGGATCGCCCGAGGGGGACTAAACCACCCGTTGCGATCATCTCTCGTTTCGACTATGCCGATGCAGCGATAATAACCTCGCCCCCCACCGTTGCCCGGGAGGAAACCTTGAAACCGATCCAAGGGCACGGCCAAGTAAAAACCCCCTCCCCTTTACCCCCCCCCCCCCCCCCCCCCCCCCCCCAAAACGCTATGGAAAAAGTGTCATGGGTGGATACTTCATGGCAGAGATGAAATTGTGTTTTATATATGTAGCTAACGGGGGTCGAACTCCTGACCTATCTTAAAGGAGGCAGGCCACTAACCGCTGGACTACATCATAATTCAACAAAATCTTTATATGTTATCATTAACATGTTTAAAATCTTTATACATAGCAGTTACATATTGTCATTAAAAATTAAAATGACGATGAATCGTACAAAGATTTTAAGTACGTTAATAACATATTGAGAAAATTGGATAAATGGTCCATGTGGTTTACATAAAATGGGGTAAATGGTCCCTGATGTTCATTTTCGTCGTTCTTGGTCCTTGTGGTTTACAAAAGGAGGGTGGGTGGTCCCTGTCAGTAACAGACGTTAAAAAGATCCGTTAACTTCGGTCATGTGCCACGCATCTGAGGGTAAAACCGTCATTTAATATTTCTCTTGCTTTTCCTTTTCTATTTTCTTTTCTTTTTTTCTTCTCATGTTATTAATTAAACCCATGTGACGCCCCGTTCAAAATTAACGTGTACGGATCATCAACAACAGGATCATTACAAGGTCAAACACTATATGCTGTTTTAAAATAAGTTTGCATTCATAAGAAAGAGTGACGTCATAATCAACATCAAAAGTTTTACAAATGATAGTAGGCTTCTACGAATAGAAGCAATTAACATAAGTACGAGACCCAATGGTCATTACAAATTCATTGTTTCAAAAGTAACATAGTTTGTGAATGCAAGGTAAACGTTTCATGCAGAGACATCTCTAACAAAAGCAGTGGGAGTCTACACAGCAAGACTACTACAGCGGAAGCATCAAACCTCTAAGCACCTGAGAAAACATGCTTAAAAACGTCAACACGAATGTTGGTGAGCTATAGTTTAAATGTAACAGTAATGTAAGGTAGGCAACGAGATTTCGTATTTC
This sequence comes from Rutidosis leptorrhynchoides, assembly GCF_046630445.1. Lineage (NCBI taxonomy): Eukaryota > Viridiplantae > Streptophyta > Magnoliopsida > Asterales > Asteraceae > Rutidosis > Rutidosis leptorrhynchoides. The sequence goes on from NC_092334.1 coordinate 61,762,990, forward strand.
AAAACAGTATAAAAAGTATATGCTTAACCGCGGGCACTTGGTAACTAACTTAACGTAATATCACCCCCTAAAAGTACACTTGGCGAGTGCGTAAGTTTACGAAGTATTAAACACCCTTTAAATGCTAGCGCGACTAGCCCGAGTGGGGATGTCAAACCCTATGGATCCATATCTAAGATTCGCGTTCATCGGTTCAAAGACCAATGACTAAACGTTACCAAGCTAAGGGGAAAGTTTATGCCGTTCACATATATAAAGTTTAAGTACTCGTTCCTAGTATGTAAAACGTAAAAAAGCGCACATATTCTCAGTTCCCAAAGTAGTTAAAGTAAAAAGGGATGCTATAACTCACAGTGAAAAGTAGTAAAGTCGGTACGAGATAAGTAAGCAAGTAGTTGGTCCGAAAGGTCCTCAACCTAAGTCAAAAGTTACTAAGTCAGTAAATCGTTCCCAAAGGTTTAAAAGTATGTAAATTAGGTCTTAAGTATCATCATCATTCAACAACATAAGTAAAAAGTAAAGTAAGTTTTCAATCAAGAATAGAGATCGAAACAAAGGCTGACTTCGTTCAGATGCTACGACCTATATACAAATTGAAAAGACGCGTAGTCAGTGGCCATGGCCCCATATGTGAGTCCCCCAACCACTGACCAATTTTCAGAACCAAACTCGTCTTCGTTTGACCGTGGCGACGGTTTAAGTGCGAGTAGGTCAGAAATTTCAGCACAACGTTACAAAGGTGTAGTGACTTTCGGAAGGCCATAAATCCTAAACTGTAAATTGGATTAAGACGAGTCTTAAATGAAAAGTCATATACTCGAACCGAACAATCTCGAAATCAACTTTTCCAGTAGCCCAGGTGTGATGACCCGGGAATTTCCGACCAAATTTAAACTTGAATCTTATTTGATTTCGATACGATAAGCAAAGTCTATAATGTGAGTCACAAATATTTTGAACTGTTTCATGAAATCATTTGACCTTGATTATTCTCGACGATTCACGAACCATTTCTTGTAAATATATGTACATGTATATATATATAATAACTTGAATTAAATTAATAAACTATTATTATATATATAGATATAAATATATATATATATATATATATATATATATATATATATATATATATATATATATATATATATATAAATATATGAATGTTACTTGTATATATATATTGTTATATTAAATTTAAATACTTAACATATATAATTAATGTATTCATTTGTGTAATAAAACATGCTATTTAAAACTCTTTATATACAGAAAGAAAATATATTAAAAATAGTGGATTTCGAGCTATATTAATAAACGTCAGTACAACTCAGTTGGCATTTCGCCAGCGTTCTTATAGTTCTAATACGTGTTTAAAAAGATTGAAAATAAAAATTGAACTGTAAATTGATTACGAAGATTTTAGGTTTGATAAAAATATTTTTTAATCTTTTAAGTTTAAATATTTGTACTCCGTATATATTAATTGGAACAGAAAATAAATATTTATCTAACATTTTTGATCAGGTTTCAATCAGATAATGAGTGAAACAATTAAATATATTTAATCTAAAAATTTGGGATTTTTTAAGAACACTTTTATATGTTAACTGTTTAGCAATGGACACGATATAGTACTCCGCGAATTGAAAATATCTAAGAAGTATCGGCAGAGTTAATTATTGGGTTCACTTATTAGAGCTTGATTTTTAGATATTAAAATTGTTAGCATACTTCTAATATATATTATATGCATACAAGGTTATTCAATCAACAACCCAAAACCAATTAATACTCTTGTTAGAAAGAAAAAAAAATCGGAGAACATCACCACCGGCCGTCATCTGCAACAACCACCTTCTACCACCGTCACCCCGTCAAAATCGCCACCACCATCAACTAAACTACCATCCTCTTCTCTTTTTTCTCTTGTTTTCGTGAACTAACCTACAATCACCACCGTCACCTATATCAAACCACTCGCCTCCACCATGAACAACCGCCGGTAACCAAATCATCACCACCGAAACCTCCACCACTCACCTCATGATCAATATCACAATTACCGCAACTATTTTTTTTATTTATTTTTTTTCTCTTCGTTGCTGCTACTGCAGCATATATATTCTGTTTCTTTTTGTGTTAAACAACCACGACTCTACAACCATCCCATCGTGAATGCCACCACCACCTTGTGGTTACTGTTTCAATCGTAAACCAACTCCATCATACGAGCTTTCACTAGCACCATCATCATCCATAACCACCTTTCTATTTTTTTTTATTGTGGTTAGGGTTTCACGATCATAATCACAACACCCAACATCAAAACTTCAATTCTGTTACTGGTTATAATCGATTCCAGATGTAAACCACCTCAAAATCATCACTTGTGGCAACTCTATCACCGCTACTGCTGTCAACGTTCTCCTGTTGGTATACAAAAACCAAAACCACAAGCAGTCCTTCAGTTACATAATGATGATGAGATGATGACGTTGATGATGATACGATATTTTATGATGATGACTTAATGAAGAGGAAGGTCTAACGATGAACGATGCTACGGTTATGATGATTGAAGATGATAAGGGTGAAGTAAGAACGTGAAGGTGATGAAGAGATGACGAGAGGAAATAATAAAGATCGAATGATGATGATCTCGATAAGTAATAGTAATGATCGATGATGATGATATGATTATGATGGTAGCGAATGATGATGATGATAACGAAAGATGATAATAATTAATATAGAACGGCGATGATGAATTGATGATGATTAAATCGTTTCGCTTTTATTTTATTAACCTCAAAATCGATTTTTGATTTTATTATAATAGGAGTTATACTCCTGGTTGATTTGGATCCTGGGAAGTTGAAGAAGAAAGGAGGGACAAAGATAAAGCTTAAAAACAAATGAGTTGAGAGTTTAATCAGAAAATGTGAAATGGTGTATTGGTCTTGGGTGTTGTCTGCAAACGAGAGGTCCTGGGATCAAACCCAGGCCACTGCAAATTTTTTATTAATTATAATAAAAACCGCTGGGCTGCTGGACTCATTTTCTAATTGGGCCGCAAAATTTATGGTGTACTTTGGGCCATAAACGAAATTAATGAATGAGGATTGCTGTTGGGCCGAGATTAAGTGTTAAGAAATTAAGTATGGTTGATAAATTAAAGATGTAGCAAGTGGTGTAGTGGTTAGGCGTGTGGTATGTTTAGCGAGAGGTCTCGGGTTCGATTCCGGTTGGAGCATTCTTTTTATAAAAATTTCATGAAGAGGGTATATTTCCTTAAACTTTAATATTATTATTATTATTATTATTATTATTATTATTATTATTATTATTATTATTATTATTATTATTATTATTATTATTATTATTATTATTATTATTGTTAAATACTAATTATTATTATTATGATTGTTATTATTATGATATGTATTATTATTATTATTATTATTATTATTATTATTATTATTATTATTATTATTATTATTATTATTATTATTAACATTTATTATTATGATTATGATTATGATTATTAACAAGTATTTTACGTATATAAACTGAACTTGGAAACTATGGATACTCGTATGTTCTTGCATAGGATAAGTATCTCGATAAATATAAGATTTATATTGATTGGGATATAACTATGATTGTGCAAATTGCAAATAAATAGCTATATATAGGTACGTATAGATATAACACCGTTTAGTTCTTAAGATAATGATAAGCATTACTATCAATAATATTATTATTATGAACACTACTAATAATTTTATTATTTTTATTTATTTATTAATTTATTATCATTTAAAACTAGCATTATTTATATTAACAAGTAATATCTAGGTTAGTTATTAAAATAAAATTGAGTATGAAAATAAAGGTTTTAATAACGTTAATAAGGTTATAAGTAAAGATTATATATATATAAATGTACTTAATACACATAACTTAACTATATTAACAATTATATATATATAATGGATACATATATATAAATAATGAAAGCTACAAATTATTAAATAATTACATCACTAATAATAATATATATAATTATTTGATTACCACTATATGTATTAATGATTATACAAATGATATAGGTCCGTGAATCCGAGGCCAATCCTGCATTGTTCAATATAGTCATATGTATTTTTATTACAAAATATATTAGGTGAGTTTCATTTACCTTTTTACCATTTATATTTTTGGGCTGAGAATACATGCGCAATTTTTATAAATGTTTTACGAAATAGACACAAGTAATCGAAACTACATTATATGGTTGAATGATCGAAATCGAATATGCCCCTATTTAGTATGGTAATCTAAGAATTAGGGAACAGACACCCTAATTGACGCGAACTCTAAAGATAGATCTATCGGGCCCAACAAGCCCCATCCAAAGTACCGGATGCTTTAGTACTTCAAAATTTATATCATGTCCGATGGAGGATCCCGGAATGATGGGAATATTCTTATATGTATATTGTGAATGTCGGTTACCAAGTGTTCAATCCATATGAATGATATTTTTGTCTCTATGCATGAGACGTATGTTTATGAGAAATGGAAATATGAAATCTTGTGGTCTATTAAAATTATGAAATGATTATTTATGTTAAACTAATGAACTCACCAACCATTTGGTTGACACTTGAAAGCATGTTTATTCTCAGGTAAGAAAGAAGTCTTCCGCTGTGCAATTGCTCATTTAAAAGATATTACTTGGAGTCATTCATGACATATTTCAAAAGACGTTGCATTAAAGTCGTCGGGTTCATCAAGATTATTATTTAGTCAATTATAGTTGAATATATTATGACCTGATTTGCATGTCATTAGTTTTCGATATAAAGCAAGTTTGTCTTTTAAAAATGAATGCAATGTTTGTAAAATGTATCATATAGAGGTCAAGTACCTCGCGATGTAACCAACTATTGTGGATCGTTTGTAATCAATATGAACTTTGTTCGGATGGATTAGGACGGGTCATTTCAGTTGGTATCAGAGCCGAGGTCTTAGCGAACCAGGTCTGCATTAGTGTGTCTAACTGATAAGTCGTTAGGAGGCATTAGTGAGTCTGGACTTCGACCGTGTCTGCATGTCATAAGTTTTGCTTATCATTTCTAGTCGGAAATCATTTGCTTATTATCCTTAGTAAATTACCTGCTCATTATTCTTAGTCTAGACACATCTTATTGCATTGACTGCATGAAAAGTGTATAGACAAAATTCATATCTTAGCGTATCTGCTAATTCATATCTTAGCGTATCTATTATTATTATCTTTGCCTGACAGCTTCCGTAGATTCCTCCGTAATTTATGAGATTTTAGTATCATATATGTATATGTAAATTATGTATTGCAGGATACTAATCTACATCCTATAATCTATTTCTTATCGAAAATCCTTCATCTGATCGTACGAGATGAATCCCTCAACTAGATCGAGTCCCTCGGATTCCGACATCTATTCCTATAGTTATCCCGACAGTTATTCAGAATGGATAGTCATCTAAGCTCCGGAAGCAACGACACCAGAATGAATCAACCAATCATCCATCCCCAATTCATTTGATGGATTTGTAGTCGACTTAATCAATGGAGACGTGCAGAAGGCGATCCCTTCCACTAACCGAATTCACCTTTTGGCGAAAGACCTGAAGCACTTACCGGCGAACCTGTTCGTAACACCATTTTCATCCTCATTTCCCGAATATCTCGCCACGACTATATCATAACTCATATTCTAAACCTTATTCATCTACTCGTTCCGACCGACAATCATTCCGGAGTAATCGAAGAAGTCAACGAGCTTCGCGCTCGAGTAATCAATTTGGAAAATGTAGTGCAAAATGTACCAGCTTCAGCAACATCATCGGCACCAACAGTACCATCAGTACCAGCACCAGTACCATCAACAATCCATGCCTCAACATCTCATTCTGTACCTCGAGTATAATCATCGTTCTATGTATCGTTTTACATCGATTATCTTCGTTCTTCATGACGATTAAGTAATCTCTAAATGTTTTAGAGATTATGTATTCTAGTTCTAACGGTAAACCAAATGAGTTTAATATCGTATTAACTCAATGAATCCATGATTACATCTGAAGAAAATATATATGTATATATGTTTTCATAAAGAATGTAATTAAAAATTCTTTCGTACAAACTGTTAATTGTGAAAATATTTTAACGGGTAGGTAATACCCGAGGAATATTTAGATTTCACATTAATAAGTTACATTGTACATTCTTCGAAGCTGATTCAACAGTCGTTTACTTTCCTACTTACATCCACTGATATACAAATCCGTTCACCACAGAATAACTATATTCATTCAATTTCACATTTGGATTTTGACCTATCAGAATCCAAAAAGTGGCATAATGAAGAAAACATTTGATAAAATAAAATTTGTTAGAAACAAACAAATTAACTATGAGAAATTTTGTTAAGAATCCACGCTAACTGTTCCTAGCTAATTGTTCCTAGCTAACTGGTTACAATTTACATTCTCGCAATTTACATTCTCGCAATTTTATTTATCGTCATTTAATTTCTGTTATTTATTTTACGCACTTTATTTATCGTCATTCTGTTATTTACGCATTTTAAATATCGGGACACGTATACAATGTTTTGACATATCATATCAACCCATCTATATATATATGTATATAGTTTGAGTTGTGATCGAGTCTGAGACATGTACACGGGTCACGATACGTATTAATTAATTCGAATATTATATATTAAATTATATATGAATTATTGGACTGTTAACTGTGGATTATCGACTGTGAACTAATGACATTGGACAATTAAAATGAATTAAAATATTAATTATAATATATGAAACTAAATAATTCTTCAAGTTGCCACTTGATTTCATCTTAAACCTCATTTGTATCTTGACGATTACAATCCGCGTTCAAACCTTTCATAATTCTTGAAAACATCTCAATCGAGAGGATGAACCAACCGCACTTCATCTACGGAAAGAAAAGATTGATACATATAGCTATTCACCTGAGAAACTCTCGGCAACTGAGTAAACGTTTCAAATGTAGCTATGCTAATTTATTAGTGTTATTATTACCCAAAATAACTTTACAATCCCTTTACAAATTAGCAAATTTTGTCACAGCTCCAGCAAGTCAACTTTGATTGTTCGTACGAAACAACCTTATTATAACCTTGATTTGTATGCGTGCTCTTTTATTGTTACCACCATATTACCAGCAGATGTACCAGCAACCTCGTTACTTCTTGGCTTAAATCTCTCTGACAAATCATTATATTTATTCATTGAAACCCTATCATATACTCATCCGCATCTTGTAACGAGAACTGTCATACCAATTACCGGGAATCAACAATCAGTACTTTGAAAACTCACAGCATATCTACATCAACATTTATATGTATGACATTTATCTCTTAAAATTATGATCTCTCCTTCTGGAATTCTGAAAAGCACTCAGTCACAAATCAATACTCTGAATGTTGAAAAAGCTGAATGAAGCAGCAGAAACCATAGACAACCGTAAACGACTATAATCATCGAAAGTTTGATGATAAAGAATAGTATGTTGGAAAAGCTCAGAAAAGTTGGAACTGAAAAACAGATTGAGCTAACCACGAAGGAGACCAAGGACAAATACAAGGACCATACCATATATTCAAAGAATCCAGGTAATTCTGGATCTGATGAAACCTTCAACGAATATCTTGCTCTGTACTCATGTTAAAACCTTGCGGAAAAATCTCCCTCATCAACCATCGAACTTAGAAATTCCAAAATATCATCATCAATATCTTCGATATTTCTGAGGATATTTTCATAAATATTCTCGTCCGAAATTATATACCTCTTCGTGCTTCCTGTGTATCATTATGTTGGAAACATTCAATAGAAAATTTAGTACCGAAAAGCGGATTATGCGAAACTATGAAGGAAGCCGTGGACAAATCACAAAGAATAAGTTTGACTTCAAAGAATCCAAATGATTCAATACCTGCTGAAATCTTTAACAAATACCTTGCTTCCGAATCTAAATCCTTACGGATAAATCTTCTTCATCATCCATCGATATTAGAAATTTCAAGATATCATCGTATCTTTCATTATAAATATCCTCCATATTTCTGAAGATATTTTTATAACTATTCTTATCTGAATTCATTAATCTCTTCGTACTATCAGTGTTATATCATATAGAAACTGTTAGTTTCTATATTCTGTAAACTCTCGAGCATAAAATATGCATGTGATTGAAGTAATATTGGGAACTGATGCATGAGTTAGTATAATATAATGACACTTGATCAACGTGATTATATTACAGTAAGTCATGCTGAGTTTCTAAATGGAACATGATGATTCACAGATTATAACGTCATCAAGTGCCATGTTACATAACTCTTTTATTATGCTTAACTTCTGAACATATCAAGAAAGTATTTTCTTGATAGTTCTATTCTCAGTGATTCTGGTAATTTGATAAATCAAATAGTGCTAATACATTAGTTCTTATTTAGAACACGATGTTTATTCGAAATTCCATACTTACGAATTCTGGACTATTATTCGCTTGACTTGAAGTCGGGAAGAGAAAACAAAAGCATAGAGCTTTGAAATATAAGGGAAAATATAAAGCCCGATAACTACCGTAAATTACAAAGCGTGTATGTCAATGTTTATCGCAACATAAAGACACGGGAGAATTAAAAACACTATAACCCCAAGAGCGAAATAGAATAACACAGATTCCTCCAGTGGTAGTTGGAAGAGAAGAACGATCATTGCGATAGTTAGAATAAGAACAAGGAGCAGAACAGGGTTAAACATTTTCATAAATCTTTTGAATTTGGGAATTGAGTATAGAAGTGGTGAAAACAAATGGAACGGAAAAGGTAAATTTTTTTAAGGGAAATATCAGACGTAGTAATCGGGGCAGATCACCGTATTTAATTAAAGAGATCTTAATTTCCATAAATCTCGAAGAATCAGATCTTATAGATCTTCAAGATTTTCTTTAATCCCTTGAATTCTGGAATTTAACCCTGCCTCTGTCAAAAATTAAGACGAACCTTATTCTCTGAATTCAATCGCGACTACGTTAAAAGTTAAGGCGTATCTTATTTTCCTCATTTCAATCTTTTGTGATAGCTTCATTCATACGCTTCAATTAATCGAATCATTTTATCCATATTACTCAATGATGATAAAACTCTATTTATCAACTCATATTTGTCATGAAAACATTCTTATTGTTAACCACGACCACCTCACTCAAATTTCGGGACGAAATTTCTTTAACGGGTAGGTACTGTGATGACCCGGGAATTTCCGACCAAATTTAAACTTGAATCTTATTTGATTTCGATACGATAAGCAAATTCTATAATGTGAGTCACAAATATTTTGAACTGTTTCATGAAATCATTTGACCTTGACTATTCCCGACGATTCACGAACCATTTCTTGTAAATATATGTACATGTATATATATATAATAACTTGAATTAAATTAATAAACTATTATTATATATATATATATATATAAATATATATATATATATATATATATATATATATATATATATATATATATATATATATATATATATATATATATATATATATATATATATATAAATATATGAATGTTACTTGTATATATATATTGTTATATTAAATTTAAATACTTAACATATATAATTAATGTATTCATTTGTGTAATAAAACTTGCTATTTAAAACTCTTTATATACAGAAAGAAAATTTATTAAAAATAGTGGATTTCGAGCTATATTAATAAACGTCAGTACAACTCGGTTGGCATTTCGCCAGCGTTCTTATAGTTCTAATACGTGTTTAAAAAGATTGAAAATAAAAATTGAACTGTAAATTGATTACGAAGATTTTAGGTTTGATAAAAATATTTTTTAATCTTTTAAGTTTAAATATTTGTACTCCGTATATATTAATTGGAACAGAAAATAAATATTTATCGAACATTTTTGATCAGGTTTCAATCAGATAATGAGTGAAACAATTAAATATATTTAATCTAAAAATTTGGGATTTTTTAGGAACACTTTTATATGTTAACTGTTTAGCAATGGACACGATATAGTACTCCGCGAATTGAAAATATCTAAGAAGTGTCGGCAGAGTTAATTATTGGGTTCACTTATTAGAGCTTGATTTTTAGATATTAAAATTGTTAGCATACTTCTAATATATATTATATGCATACAAGGTTATTCAATCAACAACCCAAAACCAATTAATACTCTTGTTAGAAAAAAAAAATCGGAGAACATCATCACCGGCCGTCATCTGCAACAACCACCTTCTACCACCGTCACCCCGTCAAAATCGCCACCACCATCAACTAAACTACCATCCTCTTCTCTTTTTTCTCTTGTTTTCGTGAACTAACCTACAATCACCACCGTCACCTATATCAAACCACTCGCCTCCACCATGAACAACCGCCGGTAACCAAATCATCACCACCGAAACCTCCACCAGTCACCTCATGATCAATATCACAATTACCGCAACTATTTTTTTTTATTTATTTATTTATTTTTCTCTTCGTTGCTGCTACTGCAGCATATATATTCTGTTTCTTTTTGTGTTAAACAACCACGACTCTACAACCATCCCATCGTGAATGCCACCACCACCTTGTGGTTACTGTTTCAATCGTAAACCCACTACATCATACGAGCTTTCACTAGCACCATCATCATCCATAACCACCTTTCTATTTTTTTTTTTATTGTGGTTAGGGTTTCACGATCAGAATCACAACACCCAACATCAAAACTTCAATTCTGTTACTGGTTATAATCGATTCCAGATGCAAACCACCTCAAAACCCTCACTTGTGGCAACTCTATCACTGCTACTGCTGTCTACGTTCTCCTGTTGGTATACAAAAACCAAAACCACAAGCAGTCCTCCGGTTACATAATGATGATGAGATGATGACGTTGATGATGATACGATATTTTATGATGATGACTTAATGAAGAGGAAGGTCTAACGATGAACGATGCTACGGTTATGATGATTGAAGATGATAAGGGTGAAGTAAGAACGTGAAGGTGATGAAGAGATGACTAGAGGAAATAATAAAGATCGAATGATGATGATCTCGATAAGTGATAGTAACGATCGATGATGATGATATGATTATGATGGTAACGAATGATGATGATGATAACGAAAGATGATAATAATTAATATAGAACGGCGATGATGAATTGATGATGATTAAATCGTTTCCCTTTTATTTTATTAACCTCAAAATCGATTTTTGATTTTATTATAATAGGAGTTATACTCCTAGTTGATTTGGATGCTGGGAAGTTGAAGAAGAAAGGAGGGACAAAGATAAAGCTTAAAAACAAATGAGTTGAGAGTTTAATCAAAAAATGTGAAATGGTGTATTGGTCTTGGGTGTTGTCTGCAAACGAGAGGTCCTGGGATCAAACCCAGGCCACTGCAAATTTTTTATTAATTATAATAAAAACCGCTGGGCTGCTGGACTCATTTTCTAATTGGGCCGCATAATTTATGGTGTACTTTGGGCCATAAACGAAATTAATGAATGAGGATTGCTGTTGGGCCGAGATTAAGTGTTAAGAAATTAAGTATGGTTAATAAATTAAAGATGTAGCAAGTGGTGTAGTGGTTAGGCGTGTGGTATGTTTAGCGAGAGGTCTCGGGTTCGATTCCGGTTGGAGCATTCTTTTTATAAAAATTTCATGAAGAGGGTATATTTCCTTAAACTTTATTATTATTATTATTATTATTATTATTATTATTATTATTATTATTATTATTATTATTATTATTATTATTATTATTATTATTATTATTATTATTATTATTATTATTAAATACTAATTATTATTATTATGATTGTTATTATTATGATATGTATTATTATTATTATTATTATTATTATTATTATTATTATTATTATTATTATTATTATTATTATTATTATTATTAACATTTATTATTATGATTATGATTATGATTATTAACAAGTATTTTACGTATATAAACTGAACTTGGAAACTATGGATACTCGTATATTCTTGAATAGGATAAGTATCTCGATAAATATAAGATTTATAATGATTGGGATATAACTATGATTGTGCAAATTGCAAATAAATAGCTATATATAGGTACGTATAGATATAACACCGTTTAGTTCTTAAGATAATAATAAGCATTACTATCAATAATATTATTATTATGAACACTACTAATAATTTTATTATTTTTATTTATTTATTAAGTTATTATCATTTAAAACTAGCATTATTTATATTAACAAGTAATATCTAGGTTAGTTATTAAAATAAAATTGAATATGAAAATAAAGGTTTTAATAACGTTAATAAGGTTATAAGTAAAGATTATATATATATAAATGTACTTAATACACATAACTTAACTATATTAACAATTATATATATAAAATGGATACATATATATAAATAATGAAAGCTACAAATTATTAAATAATTACATCACTAATAATAATATATATAATTATTTGATTACCACTATATGTATTAATGATTATACAAATGATATAGGTTCGTGAATCCGAGGCCAATCCTGCATTGTTCAATATAGTCATATGTATTTTTACTACAAAATACATTAGGTGAGTTTCATTTACCTTTTTACCCTTTATATTTTTGGGCCAAGATTACATGCGCAATTTTTATAAATGTTTTACGAAATAGACACAAGTAATCGAAACTACATTATATGGTTGAATGATCGAAATCGAATATGCCCCTATTTAGTCTGGTAATCTAAGAATTAGGGAATTAGTACCGGATGCTTTAGTACTTCGAAATTTATATCATGTCCGATGGAGGATCCCGGAATGATGGGGATATTCTTATATGTATATTGCGAATGTCGGTTACCAGGTGTTCAATCCATATGAATGATATTTTTATCTCTATGCATGAGACGTATGTTTATGAGAAATGGAAATATGAAATCTTGTGGTCTATTACAATTATGAAATGATTATTTATGTTAAACTAATGAACTCACCAACCATTTGGTTGACACTTGAAAGCATGTTTATTCTCAGGTAAGAAAGAAGTCTTCCGCTGTGCAATTGCTCATTTAAAAGATATTACTTGGAGTCATTCATGACATATTTCAAAAGACGTTGCATTCGAGTCGTCGGGTTCATCAAGATTATTATTTAGTCAATTATAGTTGAATATATTATGACCTGATTTGCATGTCATCAGTTTTCGATATAAAGCAAGTTTGTCTTTTAAAAACAAATGCAATGTTTGTAAAATGTATCATATAGAGGTCAAGTACCTCGCGATGTAACCAACTATTGTGGATCGTTTGTAATCAATATGGACTTTGTCCGGATGGATTAGGACGGGTCCTTTCACCAGGAGCCTAATCAGATCCAGAAAATAGTAAGCAAAGTGCTCCGGTGGATTCTTGGTGCTTGACGCTCATCACGGTTCTCATCCTTGATGCTTATAGCTTCAAGTGTACAACTCGTTGATGTGTTTGCATCATCTTTACCAAGTTTTTACCATCATGACACTAGTGTATGTCTAAGATATGTAGCACAACTCATTTATGAAATGTCCCGTTCTTATTGATTAAAAACGTTCCATATTAATTGATTTCATTGCGAGGTTTTGACCTCTATATGAGACGTTTTTCAAAGACTGCATTCATTTTTAAAACAAACCATAACCTTTATTTCATAGATAAAAGTTTTAAAAAGCTTTACGTAGATTATCAAATAATGATAATCTAAAATATCCTGTTTACACACGACCATTACATAATGGTTTACAATACAAATATGTTACAACAAAATAAGTTTCTTGAATGCAGTTTTTACACAATATCATACAAGCATGGACTCCAAATCTCGTCCTTATTTAAGTATGCGACAGCGGAAGCTCTTAATAATCACCTGAGAATAAACATGCTTAAAACGTCAACAAAAATGTTGGTGAGTTATAGGTTTAACCTATATATATCAAATCATAATAATAGACCACAAGATTTCATATTTCAATACACATCCCATACATAGAGATAAAAACCATTCATATGGTGAACACCTGGTAACCGACCTTAACAAGATGCATATAGAATATCCCCATCATTCCGGGACTCTCATCGGATATGACAAATCGAAGTACTAAAGCATCCGTAACTCGGATGAGGCTTGTTGGGCCAAATAGATCTATCTTTAGGATTCGCATCAATTAGGGGCCATTTCCCTAATTCTTAGGCTACCAAACTAAAAAGGGGCATATTCGGTTCGATAATCCAACATAGAAAGTATTTTCGATTACTTGTGTCTATTTTGTAAAACATTTATAAAATCGCATGTATTCTCATCCCAAAAAAAAAAAAATAGATTTTAAAAGTGGGACTATAACTCACTTTCACAGATTTTTACTTCGTCGGGAAGTAAGACTTGGCCACTGGTTGATTCACGAACCTATAACAATATATACATATATATCAAAGTATGTTCAAAATATATTTACAACACTTTTAATATATTTTGATGTTTTAAGTTTATTAAGTCAGCTGTCCTCGTTAGTAACCTACAACTAGTTGTCCACAGTTAGATGTACAGAAATAAATCGATAAATATTATCTTGAATCAATCCACGACCCAGTGTATACGTATCTCAGTATTGATCACAACTCAAACTATATATATTTTGGAATCAACCTCAACCCTGTATAGCTAACTCCAACATTCACATATAGAGTGTCTATGGTTGTTCCGAAATATATATAGATGTATCGACATGATAGGTCGAAACATTGTATACGTGTCTATGGTATCTCAAGATTACATAATATACAATACAAGTTGATTAAGTTATGGTTGGAATAGATTTGTTACAAATTTTCACGTAGCTAAAATGAGAAAAATTATCCAATCTTGTTTTACCCATAACTTCTTCATTTTAAATCCGTTTTGAGTGAATCAAATTGCTATGGTTTCATATTGAACTCTATTTTATGAATCTAAACAGAAAAAGTATAGGTTTATATACGGAAAAATAAGTTACAAGTCGTTTTTGTAAAGGTAGTCATTTCAGTCGAAAGAACGACGTCTAGATGACCATTTTAGAAAACATACTTCCACTTTGAGTTTAACCATAATTTTTGGATATAGTTTCATGTTCATAATAAAAATCATTTTCTCAGAATAACAACTTTTAAATCAAAGTTTATCATAGTTTTTAATTAACTAACCCAAAACAGCCCGCGGTGTTACTACGACGGCGTAAATCCGGTTTTACGATGTTTTTCGTGTTTTCAGGTTTTAAATCATTAAGTTAGCATATCATATAGATATAGAACATGTGTTTAGTTTATTTTAAAAGTCAAGTTAGAAGGATTAACTTTTGTTTGCGAACAAGTTTAGAATTAACTAAACTATGTTCTAGTGATTACAAGTTTAAAACTTCGAATAAGATAGCTTTATATGTATGAATCGAATGATGTTATGAACATCATTACTACCTTAAGTTCCTTGGATAAACCTACTGGAAAAGAGAAAAATGGATCTAGCTTCAACGGATCCTTGGATGGCTCGAAGTTCTTGAAGCAGAATCATGACACGAAAACAAGTTCAAGTAAGATCATCACTTGAAATAAGATTGTTATAGTTATAGAAATTGAACCAAAGTTTGAATATGATTATTACCTTGTATTAGAATGATAACCTACTGTAAGAAACAAAGATTTCTTGAGGTTGGATGATCACCTTATAAGATTGGAAGTGAGCTAGCAAACTTGAAAGTATTCTTGCTTTTATGTAACTAGAACTTGTAGAATATATGAAGAACACTTAGAACTTGAAGATAGAACTTGAGAGAGATCAATTAGATGAAGAAAATTGAAGAATGAAAGTGTTTGTAGGTGTTTTTGGTCGTTGGTGTATGGATTAGATATAAAGGATATGTAATTTTGTTTTCATGTAAATAAGTCATGAATGATTACTCATATTTTTGTAATTTTATGAGATATTTCATGCTAGTTTCCAAATGATGGTTCCCACATGTGTTAGGTGACTCACATGGTCTGCTAAGAGCTGATCATTGAAGTGTATATACCAATAGTACATACATCTAAAAGCTGTGTATTGTACGAGTACGAATACGGGTGCATACGAGTAGAATTGTTGATGAAACTGAACGAGGATGTAATTGTAAGCATTTTTGTTAAGTAGAAGTAGTTTGATAAGTGTCTTGAAGTCTTTCAAAAGTGTATGAATACATATTAAAACACTACATGTATATACATTTTAACTGAGTCGTTAAGTCATCGTTAGTCGTTACATGTAAATGTTGTTTTGAAACCTTTAGGTTAACGATCTTGTTGAATATTGTTAACCCATTGTTTATTATAACAAATGAGATGTTAAATTATTATATTATCATGATATTATGATATATAATATATCTTAGTATGATGTATATACAGTTAAATGTCGTTACAACGATAATCGTTACATATATGTCTCGTTTCGAAATCATTAAGTTAGTAGTCTTATTTTTACATATGTATTTCATTGTTAATACACTTAATAATATATTTACTTATCATTTAACATAATTAACCAAGTGTATCAATATCTTAATATGATTCATATGTACCTAGTAAGACGTTGTTATAACGATAATCGTTATATATATCGTTTTCGAGTTTCTTAAATTAATAGTCTCATTTTTATGTATATAACTCATTGTTAAAATACCTAATGAGATACGTACTTATAATAAAAACATGTTAACTATATATATAACCATATATATGTCATCGTATAGTTTTTACAAGTTTTAACGTTCGTGAATCACCGGTCAACTTGGGTGGTCAATTGTCTATATGAAACATATTTCAATTAATCAAGTCTTAACAAGTTTGATTGCTTAACATGTTGGAAACATTTAATCATGTAAATATCAATCTCAATTAATATATATAAACATGGAAAAGTTCGGGTCACTACAATTTAAGGGTTGTAAGAAGGTTGATGAACCAAAGTTACATCAAGATCTTAGATCCGACACATACATGAGTTCTAATAGTAATATTAAACTATAAACTTGAATGTAAACTAAATAAACAAGATCTTAAGTTGTAGAACTTAGATCTTAGTTAGATCTTGAAGATCCTAGACTAAAAAGTCTAGATCTAGTGTTCTTAAGTTAAACACTAAGTTATGGAACTTGGATCTTTACTTTAATAAAACCATAAGTTATGAAACTTAAATTTTTATCTTGTAGCATGTATATAAGCTTATAAGCTTTTGTTTTAGACAAAATTAGAAGACTATAAGCTATAGAAACTTAGATCCAACATAAGTGTATAAAGTTATAACTAGAAAGTTTAACTTCCATGTTCTTGAACTTACAAAGTTTAGACTTTAGTTTCAAGAAAAATGAGATCAAGTTTAACTAGTAACACTTGATCAAAATAATACATCACAAAAATAAATAAATAAAATGAAGAAATAAACTAAAGTTACAAGTAACAAGTTCATGTTTGTTTCATACTTAAGGAGATTCAAGTCAAAGCTTGGATCTTAAGACAATAAACCTTAAGTTTCCAAAACATGAACACAAGTAAGATCTTAAAGCTTATGAACTTTAGATCTTTATAATATTTCAAGTGTAGAACCATAAGCTAACAAGCTTAGATCCTTGTTCTTGTTTCCTCATCAAACAAAGGATGGAAGAAGCAAGATTCATGAAGATACAAACTAGAAAGTTTGATCTTTAACAACAAACAACAAACTAGTGAATTTATGATGATACTTGGCGAATTCAAAGGAAGGAAGAAGAAAGAAAAAAAAATATTACTTACAAGTTAGAGAAAAAAGTTTAGAGAGAAAGTAGTGTAAGAAAGATGTGTGTGAAATGGAGTAATACTAGCATATAAGTAACAAAATAATAATAATTTGAACTCACTCCCCACCAAAGGCCGACGTTTTTGGGCTCCCAAAGGGGAAGTCAAAATTGTTCTTTCATGTGTGGGAGAGTGGTGTTTGCTAGGAAGGTGTATAAGGCTAAATTCATGGGAAGATGGTGCATGCATGCTTGAGACATCTTTGTCTCCTACACCTTAATTAATCTTGTTTATCCTTAATGAATCACTAGCATAAAAATGGGCTCACTAATTAGTCCATTAAGTGGTGTAGGGTGGGCCTTGATAGTCCAAGTCCAATAACATAAACCCAAGTATAAGTATGCAACAAATTAGTAACAAAGCCCAAGTAATTAACTACTTACATTAGTTAATTAGAAATAATTAATAATAATTAATTATGAACGTAAATAATATTCGAAATATTATTCGTGAAAAGCACGTGTCGAAAAGACGAGTCGTGACATGGAAAGTCAATTACGGTGACAAGGAAAATGTATAAGAATACATTTATTAACACACAATTATTAATAATAAATATTAATAATATAAGTTGAAAAATCCAGGGTCGTTACAACCCACCACCAACAACAACAAAGATGCTCAAACAGATCATGCACACGCATCTCTTTATCTCTCTTATTTCTTTTTATTTAATTTTTTTTGTTTAAGAAAGCTCAATATACTAAACAACCCAAGGGAACAGTGTATACATGGAGTTGTAATGACCCGTCAAAATCGCTATTGATACGGTACGTTAATCATTGATTCCACAGTGAGGTTTTGAACTCTATATGATACGTTTTGATAAAATATTGCATTCATTAAAAACATGACTTTCTAAACATAGAAAGTCATAATCATGTGGGCGAGTGCTTAGGTATAAGCAAACCCCCAAAATACATAAGTCTTTAATTTACAGGTTGACATCACAGTCCAATTATTTATTACACAACGCAGTTTTATTTAGAATGCAATAAACTTTATACAAAGCATGAAAGACTCCATGCAGGCAACAAGCACATCACAGCGGAAGCAGTCTATGGACCTGAGAATAAAACATGATAAAAAGGTCAACACGAATGTTGGTGAGTTATAGGTTTAATTGCTCGAGTCATAATTATATAAAGATAGACCACAAGATTTCATCAAAAGTTTATCAATAGATTCTACGTAACAGAGCACCCTGGTAACTAAACTTAACGCTATAATAAAAATTACCCCATTCGTTTTAATACACGCAAACCAATGTGTCATAAACTCAAATAACATATGTCCGTTAAAAGGCTAGCGCTCTAGATCGGACGGGGATGTCAAGCCCTATGGATCCATATACAATTATTCGCGCCCACCAGTCCATATCCTATGTACTGGCAGCTACTAGTTACCAAAGCTAAGGGATTTTTGGTTTAACTCAGTGTAGAATTTAGTATGTACTTGTGTCTTATTGCATTTAAATAATTGCATGTATTCTCAGCCCAAAAATATTTAAAGTATTTAAAAAGGGATCTATAACTCACGGTTCAATATTGAGACTCAATATTGTAGGCAAATTGCGTAGACGTAATGATGGTAGATGACTGTATGGTTGACCTTGAATTCAAAAACAATACCCCGAATAATACCCAATATTTCCTTAGCTTAAAACGGTTTGAAACTCGAATTAAAACACCCTCGTATATACTTTATTATTATTAAACTTAAATTAAAATTATAATTATAATTATAATTATAATTATAAATATAGAACACAGAAAGAAAAGAAGGAATGTGCATCTTATTTCGTTGAGCAAACTGGCGAATTTATAGTACTTTTTCATTTATTGTAGCTCATGCGATCGCATGAGTTTTCAGTGTTTTTGCCATGCGATCGCATGGCCGCCTGATTCGCTTTTGTTTGCTAGTTCGTCGACATCAAATAGTGTTTACTGTAGCAAATAGTGTTTACTGTAGAAAATAGTGTACTGTAGCAAATAGTGTTTTACTGTAGCAAAGTCGTTTTCACTGTAGAAATGTAGCAAAAGTCGGTTTCACTGTAGCAAATAGTGTTTTACTGTAGCAAAGTCGGTTTCACTGTAGCAAATAGTGTTTACTGTAGCAAAGTCGTTTTTACTGTAGGAAAGTCGTTTTTTTTACTTGTACATCTTATAATATATATATATATATATATATATATATATATATATATATATATATATATATATATATATATATATATATATATATATATATATATATATATATATAATTATTCATGATTCGTCGAGAGTAGTCAAAGGTAATTGAATATATGAAACAGTTCTAAAATTTTGAGACTCAATTTAACAGACTTTGTTTAACATGTCAAAATAATAAATCTTATAGAGAATTGTTTTAAATAAGTCGAAATTTTTCGGGTCATCACAGTACCTCCCCGTTAAAGAAAATTTCGTCCCGAAATTTTGAGTAGTACCTGTGTTATGAGCGATATCAGTGAACAAATGTAGATACTTTTGCTTCATTTGATATTCACGTTCTCAAGTAAACTCGGGTCCTCGTATTGCGTTCCAACGAACCCCGACTATCAGTATTTTGCTTTGTTTTAATTGTTTGACCTCACGGTCCATGATTTCAACAGGTTCTTCGACAAAATGGAGTTTATCATTGATTCGTATTTCGTCGAGAGGAATTACGACATCCTCTTCAGCTAAACATTTCTTCAAATTTGACATGTGAAATGTGTTGTGAACACTGCTAAGTTCTTGTGGTAGCTTTAATCGATAAGCAACTGCTCCAATTCTTTCTGTGATTTCAAAGGGTCCGACGTACCTAGGACTTAGCTTTCCTCATTTACCGAATCGTACAACGCCTTTCCAGGGCGACTCATGGCCGTTTTCAATCGCTGTTGTATTTGAATGATTTTTTCGGTGGTTTCGTGAATAATTTATGGTCCAGTAAGTTGTCTTTCTCCTACTTCACTCCAATAGATAGGAGATCTGCACTTTCAACCGTAAAGTGCTTCAAATGGCGCTACGTTGCTGCTCGTATGATAGCTGTTATTGTATGAAAATTCTGCCAACGGTAAGTGTCGATCCCAACCGGTTCCGAAGTCAATCACACATGCCCGTAACATGTCTTCTAATATTTGTATAGTTCTTTCACTTTGACCATCTGTCTGTGTGTAATAACCCGACTTTTTTCGTTAACTTTCCGTTAAAAACATAACAACCGTTACTTAAAATCAACAATTTTATATGTAAATTTTTTTTTTTATAATATACTACAATTAATATTGGTTACATTTATTTTTTTTTGAAAACACTACGGTTAGTGAAAACAATATATATATATATATATATATATATATATATATATATATATATATATATATATATATATATATATATATATATATATATATATATATATTTTAAGACAACAAAATATATGATTATTAATTTTAATAATTAGGTTATATAACAATTGAGTTTTGAAAATCATTTTAATTAAGTAGGATGATGATACTTATATTTTTATTCAACAAGTATTTATACGCGTATTATACGAACGTTTCTAGATATATAGTTTTATACACTAATAATTCAAACTAATAAATGAATTAATAATTCAAATTAATAATAAGGTTTAATAATTCAAACTAATAATTCAGTTTATTATTATGATATTTTATATTATATAATGGATATAAAAATTCGTAACCCACTTGCCAACTACTCCCATAATTTACATAACACATGACTTATAAACATTATAATTACTCTATTATATAACTTAAATATTATAGTGATATTTAAACATAATCTTAATAATTGATTGGAATTAAATATAAAAGGTTTCGAACAATATGCATAAATGTATTTTTTTTATAAATATAAAATTTATCAATCACATAAACATGTTAAGGCAAAATACATTGGGTTTTAGACAACGGATAAAAATCTAATAAATATTATATACATATATATATATATATATATATATATATATATATATATATATATATATATATATATATATATATATTTGGGATACCCGTAAATGCCATTGTTAATTACCCTTGACTATATATTATATCTATATTTCTTACTATTAAACCCGTGACTACAAAAATTTATAACCCGTGTGTATTTAATATTACACCCATGATATATCTATACCCGTGACTGTACAGTTAATACCCGTGATATCTATTATTGAGATAGATATTTACCAGTGACTCTATCTTATCTATATCATATTCATTTCATCAAACAACCACGTACACAATTTTTCTCTTAAGAACACTCATCTACTATTCATCATCTTCATCGATCTTCCTTCCTCAAAAACACCTTCAAGAAATCACTTGATCATAAAATCGTTTACATATTCGGACTCCTCTCGAAGAGCTCTACACATCTATACCAATAATTTCTTGATTAGGGTAAGTTTTAAAAACTCTAATTTTTGAGTTTTCATGTTTTTGATACATATTAGGGTAGATATAGTGTCTAGTGCTCAAATCCTTGAATGTTTACAAATGAAATGGTGTTTAATTGATCATTTGAGTAGTTATAATGAAATCCCATTTTTGAACTGATATGAACTCATTCTTACATGTTAAATACAGTTAATCTAAGTTCATAATTGAATTGCTATCGAAGAGTAGTTAATTTTTCATATAGATATTGCGCGATTTCGATTTCTAGATCAAAAATTGTGATTAATTGATTTTGGTTTGAAAATTCGTAATTGATATTGCTAATCTGGAAAATTTGAGTTTACAATCTGTTCTTGGCATGATAATATTTGAAAAGAGCTTGAAAAATTATTAACTTTTCGTTTAGATATCATATGTTTTTGATTTATAGAACTTAAGTTATGAACGATTAAGTTATGTTTTTGTATGATTAAAGGTGAACGTTTTTGGCATGCTAAATGACATATAACTGATAATATAAGTTCATAGGGTTGTTGGAATTGAAAAACCACTGATATTAGACTCAAGAATCGGGTCGATTCGAATTTTCTTTAGACTTTTACGCTCGTTCAAAGTTTGGTACATGTTAATATATTACATGTATGATTTTGTTAAGTCTAAACAGGTTTAAAAGAAGCGAGAAAATAGATAATCGTTGCTGATTTTGAACACTTGACAGCATTTTTATCAGCATTTTATGTTTCGAGAGACTGTTTTCGCGAGGTCATAACTTTAAAACCGTAATACCATTTTTGTCAAATAAACTGTCTATAGAAAGATGAGATGATATACTTTCCAATGGTCATGACCTAAGGTATTATATCAAAGTTGATGGGACCCGAAATCAGCTCCAAAATACCTAAAAAATACATATATGTAAATAATATTTTTTTCTAAGTAAAAATAGATAACTTAAGTTTGACTTATGTTTGACTATTTGACCAACTTGGGTAATATTATGAGATTGTTTATTTGTGTTGACCATGTTAACTGTGTTTGACTTGCATTTGACTTACATTTGACTTACTTTGACTTGTGTTGACTTTTGTTGACTTTTGCTAAACTTTGCTAAATTAATGAGTCGGACTTGAGCAATAGGACTATACGAACCCTATGGACTGACCTAGCTTGTTAGACATTTATTGACCAACATATGTTCTCTAGGTTAAGGTCTACGGTTACTTGCATTCCGATTTTCGGTCACATCTCTGTGATTTATTTTTGAAGATGTCAAGTGAGTTTCATTTGCTCCCTTTTTAAATGCTTTTGAAATCTATATTTTTGGGCTGAGAATACATGCACTTTATTTTAAACGCAATGGATACAAGTACATACTAAATTCTACACCAAGTTTGAACCGAAAATCCCTTAGCTTTGGTAACTAGTAACTGCCGGTTATAAGAACTAGTGGGCGCAAATAGTGGTATATGGATCCATAGGGCTTGACATCCCCGTCTGTTCCAGGTATAGAAACCCTAGCCTGAACTTTAAAACAGACGTATGCTATTTAAGTTTAGTACACGTTGGATTGCGTGTATTGTACATGTTGGTTGCATGTATGTTAAAACAGGGATACTTATTATAACGTTAAAGTTTAGTTACCAGGGTGCTCAATTTCGTAGAATATTTTGATAAACGTTTTGGATGAAACAACTGAAATCTTGTTGTCCACCTTTATATACAGATTATGAGCAATATTAAAACTATGAACTCACCAACCTTTGTGTTGACACTTTTAGCATGTTTATTCTCAGGTCCCTACAAGTTTTCTGCTGTTTGCTTATACGTTATACAAGTTTTGTGCATGGAGTCATACATGCTTTATTCGAGAAAACTTTGCATTCACAAAATCATCACCATGTATCTTATTTTGACTGCATTGTCAACGGATGTATTATTGTAAACTATTATTTACGGTGATTGTCTATATGTAGAAATCATCAGATGTCAAAAACCTTGGATTTAGATATTCATTGATGGTGTGCCTTTTCAAAAGAATGCAATGTTTACAAAACATATCATATAGAGGTCAATACCTCGCAATGAAACCGGTGAATAACGTAATGCGTCAATAGCGATTTTGGCGGGTCGTTACAGGTGGTATCAGAGCGTTGGTTGTAGGGAGTTAGGTGCATTAGTGTGTCTGACATGGACTGTTTAGATACATTAGTGGTCTAGTCTACAACCGTGTCATTACACTTATACGTGATTATGTGCATATTTTGATATTAATATAATATTATTATTACTAACGGTGAGAAAGTATTTCTCCTTTTGATTACAAGCCTTCTCCTGCTCAAGCGAGTTCATTTTCAACATCCCGGTTAGTGAAAAAACAGGAAGTGTCATTCAGGACTTTCGAAATTCCTGACATTCCTACGTGAGTTATTACTTATATATTTTTATAGATATCATATGTGTTATATTATGTGCTTATGTGCTTCGATTCAGAAACTCCTGACATCTTGAATTGTAAATCGGAAGAAGTCTTATCCGACTCACGAAGATTCTCAATAGTTTCAAAGACATTCTTACGTCATTACCCTTTCAATATTATTAATTAAATTAAATATTATATTCTCGTACTATTTTTAGTACACCCCATTTTGAAATCTTTTGATTTATATATTCTGGAAAATGACACTTGTTTTATATCCATAAATATTTTGGAGTAGTGTTGGAATGGACGCATGAGTTAATGTAATATAATGACGCCCGATCAACGTGGTTATATTACGGTAAGTATGCGGAAGTTCGAATGGAACGTGATGGTGGTAATGCTTGATCAACCTTACCTTCATCACGTATCATGTTACATGACTCCTTTATTTTCTCTGCTAACATCTGAATATACTCTGACTATATATGTGACATCATTTGAGGTCACACTTGATTTCCTTCCCATCTTTGTCATATCATACTTGCACTCCGAGCAGTTTATTTGAAGGTATTCATCACCAAAGGAATATGATCTCGTTTTACCCAACTTTCATACTTAACTACAAGATGCTCGATCTTACTACGTCAAGACAAACATTTCTATCCTCACTTGTTTTCCTAAACGCCGTTTAATCGCACCAACCAAAATTTCGGGATGAAATTTTCTTTAAGGGGTAGGTAATGTAATAACCCGACTTTTTTCGTTAACTTTCCGTTAAAAACATAACAACCGTTACTTAAAATCTACAATTTTATATGTAAATTTTTTTTTATAATATACTACAATTAATATTGGTTACATTTATTTATTTTTTTTTGAAAACACTACGGTTAGTGAAAACAATATATATATATATATATATATATATATATATATATATATATATATATATATATATATATATATATATATATATATATATATATATATATATTAAGACAACAAAATGTATGATTATTAATTTTAATAATTAGGTTATATAACAATTGAGTTTTGAAAATCATTTTAATTAAGTAGGATGATGATTCTTATATTTTTATTCAACAAGTATTTATACGCGTATTATACGAACGTTTCTAGATATATAGTTTTATACACTAATAATTCAAACTAATAAATGAATTAATAATTCAAATTAATAATTCGGTTTAATAATTCAAACTAATAATTCAGTTTATTATTATAATATTTTATATTATATAATGGATATAAAAATTCGTAACCCACTTGCCAACTACTCCCATAATTTACGTAACACATGACTTATAAACATTATAATTACTATATTATATAACTTAAATATTATAGTGATATTTAAACATAATCTTAATAATTGATTGGAATTAAATATAAAAGGTTTCGAACAATATGCATAAATGTATTTTTTTTTATAAATATAAAATTTATCAATCACAGAAACATGTTAAGGCAAAATACATTGGGTTTTAGATAACGGATAAAAATCTAATAAATATCATATATATATATATATATATATATATATATATATATATATATATATATATATATATATATATATATATATATATATATATATATATATTTGGGATACCCGTAAATGCCATTGTTAATTACCCTTGACTATATATTATATCTATATTTCTTACTATTAAACCCGTGACTACAAAAATTTATAACCCGTGTTTATTTAATATTACACCCATGATATATCTATACCCGTGACTGTACAGTTAATACCCGTGATATCAATTAGTGAGATAGATATTTACCAGTGACTCTATCTTATCTATATTTTCTATATCAGATTCATTTCATCAAACAACCACGTACACAATTTTTCTCTTAAGAACACTCATCTACTATTCATCATCTTCATCGATCTTCCTTCCTCAAAAACACCTTCAAGAAATCACTTGATCATAAAATCGTTTACATATTCGGACTCCTCTCGAAGAGCTCTACACATCTATACCAATAATTTCTTGATTAGGGTAAGTTTTAAAAACTC
Source organism: Rutidosis leptorrhynchoides (assembly GCF_046630445.1). Lineage (NCBI taxonomy): Eukaryota > Viridiplantae > Streptophyta > Magnoliopsida > Asterales > Asteraceae > Rutidosis > Rutidosis leptorrhynchoides. The sequence goes on from NC_092334.1 coordinate 61,789,908, forward strand.
TAATTTTTGAGTTTTCATGTTTTTGATACATATTAGGGTAGATATAGTGTCTAGTGCTCAAGTCCTTGAATGTATACAAATGAAATGGTGTTTAATTGATCATTTGAGTAGTTATAATGAAATCCCATTTTTGAACTGATATGAACTCATTCTTACATGTTAAATAAAGTTAATCTAAGTTCATAATTGAATTGCTATCGAAGAGTAGTTAATTTTTCATATAGATATTGCGCGATTTCGATTTCTAGATCAAAAATTATGATTAATTGATTTTGGTTTGAAAATTCGTAATTGATATTGCTAATCTGGAAAATTTGAGTTTACAATCTGTTCTTGGCATGATAATATTTGAAAAGAGCTTGAAAAATTATTAACTTTTCATTTAGATATCATATGTTTTCGATTTATAGAACTTAAGTTATGAACGATTAAGTTATGTTTTTGTATGATTAAAGGTGAACGTTTTTGGCATGCTAAACGACATATAACTGATAATATAAGTTCATAGGGTTTTTGGACTTGAAAAACCACTGATATTAGACTCAAGAATCGGGTCGACTCGAATTTTTTTAGGCTTTTACGCTCGTTCAAAGTTTGGTACATGTTGATAAAAATGCTGTTTGATTTCTGAAAACTGTACGAACATAGTTTAACGTATTCTGTAACTGGGGCTTTTCTGGGGCAAATCAGACTATACGAAAAATTGGGTAGATTCTCCACTTAAAAATTCCACATCTTCAATTGGCGGTGAATAATTTGAAGTTGCGATGATTTTTCTAAAAATCACAGAAGTTGCTGTTGTAAACCTTGTTTTAAACTTGTGTTTTTGCAAATGTTTCGGGTTATAAAAATAATGACCAATACTTGAGACTTGAAACTTTTTGTATGAACTTAATACACTTATATTAACTATTTCATATAGTGTGAGGTTTTCTAAAGTGGTAATTTTGTATATGTATAAACCATGTAATTTAAACCGTCCGTTTGGACATTTGACCCGTTTAAGCCAAAAAGTGTCAAAATGGGTAACGGGCACCGTGGATACGTCCGATATATCAATTTAAGTAAGTTTGAAGTTTGTAGTGTTTTAAAAATGAGTTTCGGCATGTTTTGGTCAAAATGGGTATTTATGACCCATTTGGGTCATACGCGTCTACTTTGATCAATATGCGAAATTTTGAGGATCAAAGGTATGTAACACGTCTAAAATATCATTTTTAAACTTATGACATGATTTTTACTTGCTCAAGTATTATGGTTTGGAATTTGAGTTGTCAATGGAAAATTTTTATTATTTTAGTGAAATTTTCAAAATGACTCTCAGGCTCACTTTGTAGGCTCGTAAATTATAAATGATTAAGTTATGGTGAAAGCTATTAATTGGGTCAGAAAGTAGATATGAGATGCTTGAAAATGATATAAGATATGTATGATTTTGTCGAGTCAAAACTAGTTTAAAACGAGCATGAAAACAGGATGTTGGGGCTGACTTTTAGTTTTGGTAAAGTGTCAAAAATAACTCTTGGGTCTACTTTGCGGACTCGTAAGTTGAAATCAGTTAAGTCTGGATAAAAAATATTAATTGGTATTGAAAGTATTTACGACATGCTTTAAAACGATATATTACATGTATGATTTTGTTAAGTCTAAACAGGTTTAAAAGAAGCGAGAAAATAGATAATCGTTGCTAATTTTGAACACTTAACAGCATTTTTATCAGCATTTTATGTTTCGAGAGACTGTTTTCGCGAGGTCATAACTTTAAAACCGTAACACCATTTTTGTCAAATAAACTGTCTATAGAAGATGAGATGATATACTTTCCAATGGTCACGACCTAAGGTATTATATCAAAGTTGGTGGGACCCGAAATCAGCTCCAAAATACCTAAAAATATTTTTTTCTAAGTAAAAATAGATAACTTAAGTTTGACTTATGTTTGACTATTTGACCAACTTGGGTAATATTATGAGATTGTTTATTTGTGTTGACCATGTTAATTGTGTTTGACTTGCATTTGACTTACATTTGACTTACTTTGACTTGTGTTGACTTTTGTTGACTTTTGCTAAACTTTGCTAAATTAATGAGTCGGACTTGAGCAATAGGACTATACGAACCCTATGGACTGACCTAGCTTGTTAGACATTTATTGACCAACATATGTTCTCTAGGTTGAGGTCTACGGTTACTTGCATTCCGATTTTCGGTCACATCTCTGTGATTTATTTTTGAAGATGTCAAGTGAGTTTCATTTGCTCCCTTTTTAAATGCTTTTGAAATCTATATTTTTGGGCTGAGAATACATGCACTTTATTTTAAATGCAATGGATACAAGTACATACTAAATTCTACACCGAGTTTGAACCGAAAATCTCTTAGCTTTGGTAACTAGTAACTGCTGGTTATAAGAACTGGTGGACGCAAATAGTGGTATATGGATCCATAGGGCTTGACATCCCCGTCTGTTCCAGGTATAGAAACCCTAGCCTGAACTATAAAACAGACGTATGCTATTTGAGTTTAGTACACGTTGGATTGCGTGTATTGTACATGTTGGTTACATGTATGTTAAAACAGGGGTACTTATTATAACGTTAAAGTTTAGTTACCAGAGTGCTCAATTTCGTAGAATATTTTGATAAACGTTTTGGATGAAATAACTGAAATCTTATTGTCCACCTTTATATACAGATTATGCGCAATATTAAAACTATGAACTCACCAACCTTTGTGTTGACACTTTTAGCATGTTTATTCTCAGGTCCCTACAAGTTTTTCGCTGTTTGCTTATACGTTATACAAGTTATGTGCATGGAGTCATACATGCTTTATTCGAGAAAACTTTGCATTCACAAAATCATCACCATGTATCTTATTTTGACTGCATTGTCAACGGATGTATTATTGTAAACTATTATTTACGGTGATTGTCTATATGTAGAAATCATCAGATGTCGAAAACCTTGGATTTAGATATTCATTTATGGTGTGGCTTTTCAAAAGAATGCAATGTTTATAAAACGTATCATATAGAGGTCAATACCTAGCAATGAAACCGGTGAATAACGTAATGCGTCAATAGCGATTTTGGCGGGTCGTTACACTGTGGGTGATAAGCGGTGCTCATATCTAATCGAGTTCCCAATGCTTTTTGTAATGACTGCCAAAAACGTGATGTGAATCGGGTGTCGCGATCAGATATGATGGAGATAGGTACACCATGCCTGGAAACTACTTCCTTCAAATATAAGCGTGCTAATCTCTCCATACTGTCTGTCTCCTTTATTGGTAGAAAGTGAGCTGATTTAGTTAGAGATCAACTATCACCCAAATAGTATCATGACTACTTGCAGTCCTTGGCAATTTCGTAATGAAATCCATGGTTATTCTTTCCCATTTCCACTGCGGAATTTCTGGTTGTTGCAGTAATCCTGACGGCTTTTGGTGATCAGCTTTGACCTTTGCACACGTCAAACATTTGCTTACATAAGTAGCAATTTCTGTCTTCATATTAGGCCACCAATAGAACTTCTTGAGATCGTGGTACATTTTCCCGTTTCTTGGATGAATTGAGTACCTCGTTTTGTGTGCTTCATCCAGTACTAGTTGCCTTAGGTTACCATGTTTTGGTACCCATATCCTACCAGCAAAATACAGGGTTCCATCGGCTTTTACTTCAAGTTGTTTTTCTAATCCTTTGCTCATTTCACCTTTTTCATTTTCTTCTTTTAAAGCTTCTAACTGTGCTGCTTGAATTTGCTTTGTGAGATCGGTACGAATTGTAATGTTCAAAGCTCGGACCCTAAGAGGTTTTACTCTTTCTTTCCGACTTAGGGCATCAGCTACAACATTAGCCTTTCCGGGGTGGTAACGGATTTCACAATCGTAATCGTTTAACAACTCTACCCAGCGATGTTGTCTCATATTGAGTTGTTTTTGATCAAAAATATGCTGAAGACTCTTATGGTCGGTGTACACTGTACACTTGGTGCCATATAGATAGTGTCTCCATATTTTGAGTGCAAATAGTGTTTACTGTAGCAAATAGTGTTACTGCAGCACTGTAGCAAAAGTCGGTTTCACTGTAGCAAATAGTGTTTTACTGTAGCAAAGTCGGTTTCACTGTAGCAAATAGTGTTTTACTGTAGCAAAGTCGTTTTTACTGTAGGAAAGTCGTTTTTTTTACTTGTACATCTTATAATATATATATATATATATATATATATATATATATATATATATATATATATATATATATATATATATATATATATATATATATACACACACACACATACATACATACATACATACATATAATTGTTCATGAATCGTCGAGAGTAGTCAAAGGTAATTGAATATATGAAACAGTTCTAAAATTTTGAGATTCAATCTAACAGACTTTGTTTAACGTGTCAAAATAATAAATCGTATAGAGAATTGGTTTAAATAAGTCAAAAATTTTCGGGTCATCACAGGAGTGGACTCCCGAAACTACACATCCAACCAAAAACACCCTTCTGATGTCGACTACATAATTAAAACAGCACTACATAATCAAATTACATCAATATTAATTCCAAGTTGACCAGCTTTCTTCTTTGGGATGAATAAACGCACACCTTGGGTCACTTTTCCACTCCTCGAAGTCAACCTTCATCTCTTCCACCCGGAACTACACAAAACCCGACCCTATCCATTTCATCTTTTCTTGGTTCTCCAAGGTTCTTCAATGGCTTCTTTTCACATAAAACCATCTCACAAACCGAAAGTCAAAAAATAAATTTCTATGGATCATTCTATCAGTTTATAGATCAAATTAATTACATATTCATGTTCCTGGATATTTGTTTAAGCTATTTGAAGCTTAAAATCAAATTAAAACATCAAGGTGCTCATGAATTTTTAGATCTACGCTTGAGGACCGAAAAGTGAGATTCAAAATTGGAACTATTCAGTAATGTTTCGGTTATAGAGATGACTTTCGAGTGTTATTGATATGATTTGAAGTAGTTTTCGTGTAGGAATCTGCAGCTAAAACACACTTAATCTCAAAATTCGAAGTTCATATTCTTATGAAGATATACTTACTGTTCATCGAAGTTTTCATGAAGATGATGCAGTTTTGGATCAAGACACTTCACAAGATATCTTAATCGCAGGTCTAGAGATGCAGTCCGATTGATTTTGTTACTTAATTTGGTGATTGGCAAACTTTGATGTTCAACAGATGAACATATTCGTACGAGCAGGTTAATCTTTTTTTGGGATTGTCAGCGAGGATAAATTGTTTTTGCTTGATTAATCTTTTTTTTTATTTAGGTTATTTCTGCTTCTGCTAACTGCATCGTTTGGTGGATTGGGGTCGAGTTTTGAACTGTTTTTGAAGAACGCCGCCAACAGCCACCGTGAGCCGCCGCCTGAAACTCGCCTGAAACTCGTCGGATTCTGCTGTTGAACAATTACTATTTCCAGGTTTTTGTGAAGGGTTTTTTTCATGTGCTACCATTTTGTGTAGGGTTTGTATCATTATTAGTTGAGCAACAAATTTAGGTGTTACAAAAACTCGATGAGAGTATAGAATTTGTTGGGTTTGGGTTTGAATGTGATAAAAATAATAATAATTGATTATTTGAGTTTAATTGAGTATTTGTTGTGTTTGAATTTGTTGGTGGGTGATTAAATGGAACCCTAAAGAGGTGAAAGATAATCAGGATGGACTAAATGACGGTTTTACCCTCACATGCGTGGCACATGACCGAAGTTAATGGATCTTTTTAACGTCTGTTACTGACAGGGACCACCTACCCTCGTATTGTAAACCACAAGGACCAAGAACGACGAAAATGAACATCAGGGACCATTTACCCCATTTCATGTAAACCATAGGGACCATTTATCCAATTTTCTCTAACATATTTAAAGATCAAAAAATATATTTTGTATCTATCAATATTTGTGTTTCCTTTAGTATTGTTGAAAAAGATACTACTAAATAAGTTAATGAAATCAGATATATCTACCATTCAAATTGATAAATTCACTATAATTCTGCATTGATACAGTGCAAATATTTAATTTATAAGTATATTGTATTTAGACCAGAAAACAGTTGAACATATGATACTTACTTGCCCAAAAGTAAAAGATTTATGGTCTAGAATTCTTTGTTGGTATAATTCGGGATTGAATGCATTTGTGGGTGTTGGCGAAATGTTTCAAGGTATAAAGCCGGGTGCAAATCATAGTTCGAATTAAGTCAAAAGTTTGGCAAGCTATCGAATGGGTTACAGGTTATATGATTTGAAAAAATAGAAATTTGAAAGTTTTTGAAAACATTGGTGTGGAGCTTCAGCGGTTAATGAAATTCAAGCAAAAAGCTTCCTTTGGATTTCGATGAGAGCCAAAAAAACTAAATTTGGATTGGCAACAATGGCTAGTTAATCCTAGTGTTTATGACGACCATGGCTAATTCGCGATCTTTGCTTTTGTTGTCTTCCTAGTTTCGCATTTGGTCAAGTTTCGCATTTGGTCCAGTTTGTCGGTTCTGTACTTGTATTATGGGCAATGCGTGATTCTTGCTGCTAAATGCCCTTTGTAAGTATTTGACTATTAACAAAATTTGTGCCTTACAAAAAAGTATATTGTATTTATCAATTTAAATATTTAATGTATAAGTATATTGTATATCAAAATGGTGGATGTATAAACTTCGTAAGTTAATCATCTAAAATCTCTACATCTCTATCTGACTAGCTAGTGTAAAAAAACCAAATGGCGTAGAATTAGTGCAACCTGGTGTATTTAACGCGTAGTAATTTCTTTCATATTCAAACAAACTAGTGATTATAAAAAAGAATAGAAAAAAAATCAAACGGGCCCTAAATGACTATTCTGTGCAAGTCGGTCACAAGTATTTTTTCCATTGTTGGAGACTTTTTGACTTGGTCTATTCTTCACACCACCTATATAATCAATCCAAACAACATATACAAACATACAACTTAATCAACTAAACCAACCCACAAAAATGGCTCATAACATCTCCACCTTGCTCTCATTCATTACAATATTCCTAGCAACCTTGCAGCTCATCGCTGCGGTTGACTACACCGTGACCAACACAGCCGCAACCACCGCTGGTGGCATCAAGTTCACCCAAGACATAGGAGATGAATACACCACCCAAACCTTAAACTCCGCCACAAACTTCATATGGACAACATTTGACCAAACCTCAGACTCCGATAAAAAAGACGTATCACAAGTAAATGTATTCATTGATGATATGGATGGTGTCGCATACACTTCCAACAACGAAATCCATGTTAGTGCTAAATACATTCAAGGGTATTCGGGTGACGTTAAGACCGAAATAACTGGTGTACTTTATCATGAAATGACACATGTTTGGCAATGGAATGGGAATGGACAAGCACCAGGAGGTTTGATTGAAGGGATTGCGGATTATGTGAGGTTAAAGGCCGGGTATGCACCAAGCCATTGGGTTCAACCGGGACAAGGTGATAGATGGGATCAAGGGTATGACGTTACGGCTCGGTTTTTAGACTATTGTAATGGTATTAGAAATGGGTTTGTGGCTGAACTTAATAAGAAGATGAGAGGTGGTTATAGTGATGGTTTCTTTGTTGATTTGCTCGGAAAAACGGTTGATCAACTGTGGGATGAATACAAAGCTTAAGAATTTAAAGTTTAGCAAATTTACATTATTGGCTAAACTTTCTTATTATATATATATATATATATATATATATATATATATATATATATATATATATATATATATATATATATATATATATATATATATATATATATACACTTTACTTGCAACAAGATATGAAATGATCGACCTTTATATACGTTTTGTATCTCACTTGATAACTATTGTATAACTATTTGATGAATAAACATAAATCTTCATAAATAATTATTGTATGTACAACTATTAGATACCGAGTTGGGTTTATATGTATGTTTTAGGATAATATTATGTTTGGTGGTTTGTGTTAGTCTGCAATTTCAATAGCAATTTCAATATCGCTCTGTAATTTTAATGTAGTCGTTTGTATTGTATAAGACGTGTAGAGCGAGCGTTAAAGGGCTTGGTCGTTTGATACCAACTAATTCTACTCAATGTGTAACCACTAGATCATTATATTCGAAATAATAAGTAAATAAATAAATAACTTACACCAGTGTCTTTATTGTATACGTTGTATACAAGTTTTAATTATAATATGAATTAATGTAACAACTTTTGAATTAATGTAACAACTTTTAGAGTTATTATTAACACGTTTTAAAGTCTTGTACATTTGAATAATCGACATTTTAAAAATAATAGATAATTGTTATGTACAACACTTTCTAGCGTGTTAATGACAATCTTTAAGGTTTCCTCAAAAAAGTTCTATTTTGCACTTTTAGCTTTATTTGATTGCAAATCATAATGATTTTAAATAAAGAAGAAAAATAAAGAAATATTAAATTAAATTAAATATAAAAGTAAAACATTATTCAAGACTTACCATGTAAATTTTGGAGTTTTGAATCATCCTTCTTTATTAGTTTGAGTCAAGTTTGAGGCCCAAGGGACTAAGACCTGTTGTAGCGGTGGAGGAAAACGGCGTGGGAGGGTGATGTGTCACCTGGTGCCGCCCCCCACCTCCCGTAACGAGGCGTGGCCAGAAGGGTGAAGAGGCGCGTTCCTGAATCTGCAACGGGGATGGCAACGGCTGTTGTTTACTTTTTTTAATTTTTTATTAATTTAAAAATATTATTTTATATCCCTTTTAATACCTAACCCAATTATATTTTAACACATTATCATAATACTCTTAACCTACACCAAAAACTCACACCACCACTACTCCAAAAAAACAACACACACGTCCTAGTCATCAAAAATGTACAAAAAGCAACTCACGCCCCCAACCACTACAAGTGGTCTAATTGGATTGGTGTTTTTAGGCCTATACCAACCGATAGGCTTTATCATTCACGTTATTCTTAATTTATTTATTTTTTGGAAAAACTTATTATGAACTATGAAGTAACATTAAACCATTTAAACCGATCAGAAGATTAACAATTACAGTCAATTCAAAAGAAAATCCTAATCAACTCAAACAAACAACATAAAAAGTAACTTAAACAAATAGTCCCAACATGGAATTGGCATGGGGCTTCTGATCTTCTATTCTCAGTTTCTCAAGCTCGCAGACTCATTGATTTGGTGGATATTATTCCTTCTTCGCATCATATCTTTTGGAACAAGTTTCTCCCCATCAAGGTTAATCTTTTCTTTTGGCGGCTTCATCTTGATCGCCTTCCAACTAAGGTGAATCTAATGGCTCGTAATAGTCCCAACAAGAGAGTAAGAAAAAACATTTACTACGAAACTAAATAGAACAAAAACACCAATATATAACAACCTATTATATTTTTATATTTCAAAATACGATGTAATCAAATCTATTATATCTTCATCAACAATAGTTGTTCGATTTAATTATATCCTATTTTTCGTGCAATTGAATATACATAATACTTTAGATTTTACCAAACAAAATTACCAAAGATCAAGGTGGTGGCACACACTCCCACGTCCGTGAAATATTATTAGTCAAGTAATCTCATCAAACCACTTCCAACCGATGTTGGACTAAATGAATGAATGAGTGGACAACTATACGACTTGATGGACTTATCAGCCCAGCTCACATTAACATTTTGTCATAAATAGTGAACGCTGTCTTTTATGTAGACCCATCGGGCAGGGATAATCGTTCCCTGAGAAAAGAGAATTTTGATGCGGAATCTTCTGGTCCTACGATAAGTGTCTACCATTCAATTACGCAATATTGTTGGATCGGGCTTTCACTCATTGTCCAATTTTCCCCACTGAATAATTGGTCTTTTCTAAGATCCACACTTACCACGTAATACCTTAATTATAAATTCTGTAGTATACGAAACATAAACATAAAACATAAATAGATATATGGCTCTCATGTCCCCGTTTTCCATCGTCATTTTCAAAAAGCGGGAGGAAATGACGCAAGAATAGCACTACTCATGCTATTGATGTTATTGGAAGAACGTTGAAGTCGCGAAAATAACATAACCGGTATGTGGAAGTGATCTTTTTTTTAGTTTTTTGGCAAAAACCGATCAACATAAAATAAGGCGCCTAAAAGACTGTCATCGGTTCCCTTTTATGGCCAAAGCCCTATTTCCAAACGTCAGTATGTCAATTTATCCTCCGTTGAGGCGTCTTTGGACAGAAGTGTGATCTTGGTCAATATTGCTTTGTTCGATAATGAAAAATTGAAGACGTTGTTGGTTGGCCGAAACACTAGTATAGCCTATTGTAGCAAGATTTGATTATTTCGGTGTATTGTCATATGTCAGAAACTAAGGCTCGTGTTCTTATTGTTCAACCAATTCTGAAGAGTTTGTAATGGTTGCTCCATTGGCGAATAAGGGATCTATATTCTAGATTTGTGTGGTTGGATATTTGAGGCGTACCTACTAAATACGCTTCGTCGGATATCGCTAACGATATTGCTAGTGTTTATGGTGATGTAATCTCGTTTGCTACAACGTCAGCAACGCAAGGAAATGTAGGATCTATGTTTACTTTCGTCAAGTCATCATCAGTGTAGCATATTCACAAATTAATTGATGTGGTGTTGGAGACCGAGGTTGATTGTAACAATGCCCAAGTGTGGGTAAACGAAGTTATGGATATTTATGGTTTTGAACGGTTGAGTGAAGATGTAACAGGCTGAATTAATGTCTAGACGTAAGTTACTCTTTTGCCATTAGAATGTTAAATGTTTATGTGTGATTATTTTTAATTGTGTATTTATAATTATCTGATGGTTTAATTAGATGAGTTTTGTGATGAGCGTCACATAACATATTTTTTATTAAATTTAGACTCCGTTAGAGTGTGATGGCCCCGTCAATACACTTAACGGATCCGTCACTTGGTCCCACAGCTTGATCGAACTTAAATGAATTTAATAAACGACATTGCATTTTTTTATTTCAAAAGTTTCCCGAAAAGGAAACATACCAAAATATGTAGTTTAAACAACCCAACATATTAATAACCAAAGTTGACATTAAAACATTGTCAACAAAACCCACAAGTTTAAATTATTCAAAAATAGAATGCAAGTTCAAAGTTTCATAAATGTTTAACAAAATCTTCCCAAATGCATGCAGACTCTTCTAATACAGCGGAAGCATCAAACAAACTTAAGTACATGTGAAAACATTCGAGTAAACTGTCAACAAAAATGTTGAGTGAATTATAGGTTTAAAAAACGTATAAGCTTTAGACCACAAGATTCAAAATGTTAGAAAACATAAAACATTATTCCATTATCAATGAGCCACCTGGTAACCACTTAACCCTTTATTTATCCTTGCCAAACACAATAAATAATATACACTGAACAAGTGTATCTTCAACTGAATACGAAGTACTAAACATTTCGATTATAAATTGCTAGCGCGACTAGCTCGAAATGAGGTTGTCAAACCCGATAGATCTATCCGTAGGATTCGCGTTCACCAGTAGAAACCAGTGATTACAGTTACAGACTAGGGAATATTTTTGTTCAACTCATAATGAATAATTTAAATTTAATTGCCACTTGTGTCTAAACGTAAAATAAAATGCATGTAATCACATCCCAAAAATATACTTTGAAAAGTATGTAAAAACGGAACTATAACTCACCTTAAAGCAAATGAAGTAACCAGACAAAAAATGCGAACAGCAATGAAGTAAAGTGATCAGGAATGATCACAACGCCGACCTATAAATAAAGCAGGTCGATATAAATAACTAACTAAGGTCAAGTCTTAGTATGATAACTATTGTACATGTTGCAAGTAGACATAGAATAATACTCAAAATGCATCGGTTTGATCGGAAAGCGTACGGACACACACTTTCTATTTTTAGAAAGTTTCTATTTTTAGCATGTTTCCATTTTTGGAAAGTTTCTATTTTTGGAAAGTTTCTATTGTAGGAAAGTTTCTATTTTTGGAATGTTTCCAAATTTAGAAAGTTTCCATATTTAGAGAGTTTCTATTTTTAGAAAGTTTATAAGTTAGGAAAGTTTCCTTAATTAGAAAGTCAACAAAAGTCAACTGAAAGTCAAAGTCAACCGAAAGTCAACTCAAAAGTCAACCTTGATCAAACATAGTCAACATAAATTTTAAAAGTATAAGTTATATTAATAATATAGGTTATAATGTTAATTAAAGTCATATATGTATAATTATGTCATAACATAAGTTTAATTAAATTAAATGAATTATTAAAGTTAACATAAGTTTAAATGATATAATTAATATAACATAAGTATTTAATTAATTAATTAAATATTAGTCATAATGTAAGTATTATTAATTAATAATAAATTTTAAATCATATCATAAGTATTATTAATTAATAATGAATTATTAATCATATCATAAGTTTCTATTTATAATTATTAAATCATAAGTAGTTAATAATTAAATTATAATTAAATAATAACTAAGCCTTATAATAATTAAATAATTATTTAATCCTTATTATAAGTCTTATAATAATATCTCATTATATAAGTTTAATACTTATCATAAGTATTTTCCATTAATAATAAAAATATTATTAATCATAAGTTTAATTAAAAGTTTAATTAAATCATAGGTAATTAAATAAGAATATAATAAATATATATCATAAGTCTTAAATTATAATAATTACTTTTTATATCATAAGTAATTTATTAATAATGAAATTCATTATTTATATCATAAGTCATAATTATTAACCATAAGTTTTAATTAAAAGTTCATCGGGTCATAACTTGAGCCCCGGAAATCAGTTTTCAGCGAGTCTTATATATATCTTTGCCTAACCAACCCATACGACACATTAGTGTACTTAAGAACACCCCAAGAACATCCACCAAGTCGTGACCTACAGCCATTATTCAACTTGGAGCTTTAATCCGTTCAAAAACATGTTTTAGTCATAACGGGTGATCCGTGGCTCGGATTTCGATGACCCGAACATGAAAGTTCATCCAATCATTAAACCTAACACACTAGTACACCTTAAAGACTCCAAAAGTGGTCACAAGTCGGACCATACCTATACCAATTCGTTCTTACAATTTAATTTCAATTAAACACCATTTTAATCATATCTAGAGCTCCGGGAATCGAAATAACATGAATTCGGAGTCTAAAATTAATGTCTTGATGAGAGGAACTCATCTAAACACTTTAATTTCACTTATATATCAGTTATGTTCTCAGAAAATAACAAACAAACCGCTCTCCCAAAACAATCAAACCGAAAACATATATAATCGAGCATTTCTACGCATACAATCAACAATACAATAACATATAAGCATCATACTATCATAATATCACATAAAAAGAGAAAAATAAATGAAAAATTAAAAAGCTGAGGTTAGGGTTTATACCCTAATCGAGAAAAGAAAGATATGAGCGTGTAGAGATCAGAGAGATGAACGCGGTTGTGTAAACGATTAGAGGATCCAAGCTTTATTTTAGATGAAGATGATGATGATGTTGTGTATAGGTGACGGTCAAGGAGAGAAAAAGAGAGGAAGAAAAGCAGTCTAACCTCAGCTAATTTGAGACAGCGAATAGTCAACTTCTTCTTCAGAGTGGTCACAATAAAGGAGCGGTAGTCAACTTCTTCTTCAGAGTTTGAAAAGCAGTCTCTTGTTCATCCTTCCACTCATACTTCTTCCCCTTGTGCGTTAAAGCAGTCAGAGGTTTCACTATACGAGAGAAATCTTGAATGAACCTTCTATAGTAACCTGCCAACCCTAGAAACTGACGAATCTGAGTAGGAGTCTTCGGAATTTCCCACTTCTCAATTGCCTCAATCTTGGCAGGATCAACTTGTATTCCCTGTTTACTAACAACATATCCAAGGAATTTAACTTCTCTTAACCAAATCACACTTAGAGAACTTAGCGTATAACTCTTCTTTCCTCAACAAATCAAGTACCAACTTCAAGTGTTCTTTGTGTTCTTCATCACTCTTGGAATAGATAAGAATGTCGTCGATGAAAATGATAACGAATTTGTCCAGATAGGGTCTACACACACGGTTCATGAGGTCCATGAACACAGCAGGTGCATTTGTCAATCCGGACAGCATAACAAGGAATTCGTAGTGACCATAAAGGGTTTAACTCTCTCTTTTCGACTTAAAGCATCGGTGATAATGCTAAAAACGAACTTATATTTCATAGCATTATCCCTCAAGAAAGACAAGCTTTTAGTTGCACCAGTTCTATTTACAAGTGATATTCGTTTAAATAATAAAAGGTGAAGACAAAAGACAGATTCGACGAATTGAAGACGCAAACGACCAAAAAGCTCAAAAGTACAAAGTACAATCAAAGAGGTTCCAATTATTGATAAGAAACGTCTCAAAATTACAAGAGTACAAGACGCGAAACGCAAAGTACAAGATATTAAATTATACGCAAGGACGTTCGAAAATCCGGAACCGGGACCAGAGTCAACTCTCAACGCTCGACGCAACGGACTAAAAATTATAAGTCAACTATGCACATGAATATAATATAATATATAATTAATTCTTAAAATTAATATATATATTATATTATATTATAAAAACCGTCGGCAGAAGAAAACAACAACATGTGAGCCTCCCCAGCTGGCCATGCGATCGCATGGCCTGGAGGAGCAAAACTCATGCGATCGCATGAGCCCCTTTTCCAGCCCACATGCCTATAAAATTCGCAATTTGGTGAACATCAAACACATCTTTTTCTCCTCATTCATCATACGATATATATATATATATATATATATATATATATATATATATATATATATATATATATATATATATATATATATATATTAATTTTAATTTTAATTTTAATTTCTAATAATAAGGGTATGTTAGCGAATGTTGTAAGGGTGTAAGTCGAAATTCTGTCCGTGTAACGCTACGCTATTTTTAATCATTGTAAGTTATGTTCAACTTTTTTACATTAATGTCTCGTAGCTAAGTTATTATTATGCTTATTTAAAACGAAGTAATCATGATGTTGGGCTAAAAATATTAAAATTGGATAATTGGGCTTTGTACCATAATTGGGGTTTGGACAAAAGAACGACACTTGTGGAAATTAGACTATGGGCTATTAATGGGCTTTATATTTGTTTAACTAAATGATAGTTTGTTAATTTTAATATAAAGATTTACAATTGGACGTCCCTATAAATAACCATATACACTCGATCGGACACGATGGGCGGGATATTTATATGTACGAATAATCGTTCTTTTAACCGGACACGGGAATAGATTAATTGTCTATGGAATTATTAAAACAGGGGTAAAATTATGTACAAGGACACTTGGCATAATTGATAACAAAGTATTAAAACCTTGGGTTACACGCAGTCGATATCCTGGTGTAATTATTAAACAAAGTATTAAGACCTTGTTATAGTTTAAGTCCTCAATTAGTTGGAATATTTGACTTCGGGTATAAGGATAATTTGACGAGGACACTCGCACTTTATATTTATGACTGATGGACTGTTATGGACAAAAAACCAGACGGACATATTAAATAATCCAGGACAAAGGACAATTAACTCATGGGAATAAGCTAAAATCAACACGTCAAACATCATGATTACAGAAGTTTAAATAAGCATAATTCCTTTATTTTCATATTTAATTGCACTTCTAATTATCGCACTTTTATTTATTGTCATTGTATTTAATTGCACTTTTAATTATCGTAGTTTTTAATTATCGCAAGTTTATTTTATCGCACTTTTATTTATCGCAATTTTATTATTGTTATTTACTTTACACTTTAAATTAAGTCTTTTATTTATTTAATATTTTGCATTAGGTTTTAACTGCGACTAAAAGTTTTAAAAATCGACAAATCGGTCATTAAACGGTAAAAACCCCCTTTTTATAATAATAATATTACTTATATATATTTGTATTTTTATAAATTAAAACTAATATAGCGTTAAGCTTTGTTTAAAAGATTTCCCTGTGGAACGAACATGACTTACTAAAAACTACACTACTGTACGATTAGGTACACTGCCTATAAGTGTTGTAGCAATGTTTAGGTATATCCATTCTATAAATAAATAAATATCTTGTGTAAAATTGTATCGTATTTAATAGATTTTTCCTAGTAAAATATAAGCTATTTCATATACACCTCGCATAACATCAAGTATGTTTGGCGCCGCTGCCGGGGACAATTCTGCTTAAACGCCGGAAGCGCAACGCTATATAAAAAAAAGATTTTTATTAATTTTTAGTTTCCTTGTGTAAAAATACATTTATGTAAAAATACGTTTTAAATTGCAAAAATATAAATATTTTTAAGAGTTTGTTAAATATATAAGTTCTATAAAAAATTTCTTTATCTTTATTTTATAAAAATATAAGTTTTATTTAATTTATATAAATATATTATAAATATATAAATCATTAAAACAGAAAACAAAAAAAAAAAAATATATATATATATATATATATATATATATATATATATATATATATATATATATATATATATATATATAAACTCTCGGCCTGGTACTGTAGCAGCCCAGACCGTGGCCCAAAAACCTTGCTCATGCGATCGCATGAGTCCGAAGGCAAAAACTCATGCGATCGCATGAGGTCTTCTGACAGGCCACAAACAACCCTAATTCAGCATTAATTACGGTGTATATTTAATTATTATTATTATAAAACCCTAATTAGGTTATAATTAATTTATTATTTAGTTTTAGTTTTTATTTAATTTGTAATTTAAGTTATAGTTAGTTTAATTAAATTATAAAATTAATAGTTTTATAAAATAAATAATATAAAAATAATATTTTTATAAAAATTGTACTTTTTACAACTTTAAGTATATTTTTATATTTTGTACCCTTTTTAATTGTTTTAGCATAATATTTGTATTTTTCGCTCGTATTTAGTTTTAAGTTATAGTTTCTGCCATAGTATTTTTATTTCTAGATTTTTAGGCTTTGCCGTAAAATCCCTTAAGTGCTTTTTCTTTAGACTAAGATTTAGATGCTTTAGAATTTTGCGACGCTGTTTTATTAAATTTAGTACCTTTTTAAGTTAATGCCATTTGGGATATAGTATTTCTTTTAAGCTTTAATATTTTTAGACTCAACTTTTAATTTTTAGTTTTTAGTTTCTTTTTAAGTTTCGACTCGCTACTTTCTTATTTTTATTTTTCGACGCCTATTATTTTTCAATCTTTTATTTTTCGACGTTTTTTGACGCGCTCTTTTTCTTTCTTATTTCTCGCCATTCTAGTTTTAGGACATAGAATTTTCTACTTCTTCTCTAAATTTCTTTAAATTACGAAAATTTATTTTAAGTGGTTAAATTGATATACATCAAAATTTTCTAGTTCGTAGTAATATTTGGATTTGTACGTGGACCGGGTTATTGGAGCCAAACAGTACTTAATTATATTGAGACCAAATGAATCCTGCCCCTCTGCTGCATCTTTTGGCTATTCGAAACGTGGGCAAAATCATAAAAGTCTATTAATTGGATAACTTATATAATTTTTCTTTCTTTTTAAAAAAAAAACTAATAGGATATTCAGTGAATGCACCGAGCAAAACGTTCTCCACCTTTTGTACGTTCACCACCGGTAACTCGATCAAGACATCTAGCAAACATCGTTGCCGTTGATTTTTCTTTAGAATCGTCATCCAGTCGACCAAGTACTCCAATTCAAATTTCCGATAATCCATTTTTTGATCCCGAACTCACAATTGAGAATCCGGAGAATATTCAGGGACAATTCGTAGATCCTGAACCACTAATCTTTTCTCCGGAACCACCAATCATTCAAACAGAGATTGTCGAGGAACGAACCATTAAATCATAATCCTATAGTGATTCAGATTCAACAAATTCAATCATGGAGAATCTGGAACCTCTAAGTATGGAAGACCGTATGAGAGCTAAACGCACTGGCCAAGGTCACGCAATTACTCAACCTGACATAAATGCGCCAGATTATGAAATCAAAGGATAAATTCTACACATGGTAACTAATCAATGCCAATTTAGTGGTGCGCCGAAGGAAGATCCAAATGAACATCTTCGTACCTTTAATAGGATCTGCACACTATTTAAAATAAGAGAAGTGGAGGATGAACAGATATATCTCATGTTATTTCCCTGGACTTTAAAGGGAGAAGCCAAAGATTAGTTGGAATCGTTACCTGAAGGGGCGATTGATATATGGGACGTTTTAGTTGAAAAATTTCTCAAACAATTCTTTCCGGCATCCAAAGCCGTGAGACTTCAAGGAGAAATTGTTACGTTCACATAAAAGCCAAATGAAACTCTATATGAGGCTTGGATAAGATTTGCAAAGTTATTGAGAGGATGTCCGTAACATGGTTTAGACACCTGTCAAATAGTACAAATATTCTACCAAGGATGCGACATCACTACAAGGAAAGACATAGATATAGCAGCTAGTGGTTCTATTATGAAAAAAACAGAAACTGATGCTTACAAAATTATTGATAACACTGCTTCCCACTCACATGAGTGGCACCAAGAAAAAGATATCGTTAGATCATCTAAAGCAGCTAGAGCCGATTCTAGCCATGACTTAGATTCCATTTCGGCAAAGATAGATGCTGTCGAGAGACGAATGGAAAAGATGACTAAAGATATTCACTCAATACGAATTAGTTGTGAGCAGTGTGGAGGACCACATTTGACAAAAGATTGTCTCAGTATTGAACTAACAATGGAACAAAGAGAGAATGTTTCATACATAAACCAAAGGCCTGGAAATAATTATCAGAATAATTATCAACCGCCAAGACCGATCTACAATCAAAACCAAAATTATAATCGAAATGTTTGATAATGCTAAAAACGAACATATATTTCATAGCATTATTCCTCAAGAAAGACAAGCTTTTAGTTGCAATTGTTCTATTTACAAGTGATATTCGTTTAAATAATAAAAGGTGAAGACAAAAGACAGATTCGACGAATTGAAGACGCAAACGACCAAAAAGCTCAAAAGTACAAAAGACAATCAAACAGGTTCCAATTATTGATGAGAAACGTCTCAAAATTACAAGAGTACAAGATTCAAAACGCAAAGTACAAGATATTAAATTGTACGCAAGGACGTTCGAAAATCCGGAACCAGGACCAGAGTCAACTCTCAACGCTCGACGCAACGGACTAAAAATTACAAGTCAACTATGCACATGAATATAATATAATATATAAATAATTCTTAAAAATTATATATATATATTATATTATTATTTAAAATCATCAGCAAACAAAGAGCCAAGGCTGAATGAGCTGTAAAAACGAACTCCGCGACTTGCAGAGTTCGAAGGCTAAAAGAACCGCGACTCGCGGAGCCCCAAAAAATGAAAATGCCTATAAAAGCCAACGCAGTTCGACGAATTTTAATATCAATATATATCCATCTATCTATACGTAATATTGATATTTATAATTTATATTTTAATTTTAATTATAATTTTAATCCTAATAATAAGGGTATGTTAGCGAATGTTGTAAGGGTGTAAGTCGAAATTCTGTCCGTGTAACGCTACGCTATTTTTAATCATTGTAAGTTATGTTCAACCTTTTTAATTTAATGTCTCGTAGCTAAGTTATTATTATGCTTATTTAAAGCGAAGTAATCATGATGTTGGGCTAATTACTAAAATTGGGTAATTGGACTTTGTACCATAATTGGGGTTTGGACAAAAGAACTACACTTGTGGAAATTAGACTATGGGCTATTAATGGGCTTTATATTTGTTTAACTAAATGATAGTTTGTTAATGTTAATATAAAGATTTATAATTGGACGTACCCATAAATTACCATATACACTCGATCGGACACGATGGGCGGGGTATTTATATGTACGAATAATCGTTCATTTAACCGGACACGGGAATGGATTAATAGCCACTAGAATAATTAAAACAGGGGTGAAATTATGTACAAGGACACTTGGTATAATTGATAACAAAGTATTAAAACCTTGGGTTACACTCAGTCGACATCCTGGTGTAATTATTAAACAAAGTATTAAAATCTTGTTACAGTTTAAGTCCCCAATTAGTTGGAATATTTAACTTCGGGTATAAGAATAATTTGACGAGGATACTCGCACTTTATATTTATGACTGATGGACTGTTATGGACAAAAACTAGACGGACATATTAAATAATCCAGGACAAAGGACAATTAACCCATGGGCATAAAACTAAAATCAACACGTCAAACATCATGATTACGGAAGTTTAAATAAGCATAATTATTTTATTTCATATTTAATTTCCTTTATTTTATATTTAATTGCACTTCTAATTATCGCATTTTATTTTTTTGTTATTGTATTTAATTGCACTTTTAATTATCGCAAGTTTATTTTATCGCACTTTTATTTATCGCAATTTCATTATCGTTATTTACTTTACGCTTTAAATTAAGTCTTGTATTTATTTTTTTATTTATTTATTTTTTTTTACATTTGGTTTTAACTGCGACTAAAGTTTTAAAATCGACAAACCGGTCATTAAACGGTAAAAACCCCCCTTTATAATAATAATATTACTTATATATATTTGTATTTTTATAAAAGTAAACTAATATAGCGTTAAGCTTTGTTTAAAGATTTTCCATGTGGAACGAACCGGACTTACTAAAAACTACACTACTGTACGATTAGGTATACTGCCTATAAGTGTTGTAGCAAGGTTTAAGTATATCCATTCTATAAATAAATAAATATCTTGTGTAAAATTGTATAGTATTTAATAGTATTTCCTTGTAAAATTTAATAGTATTTTATACCCCTTTGCTCAAACATCAAGTTATTTTTGGCACCGCTGCCGGGACAATCTAGCTTAAAAGCCGGAAGCGTAACGCTAAATTTTTAAAAAAAAAAAATTTTATTTTTAGTTTACTTTTATTAAAATTCGCTTTTGTAAAAATACGTTTTTAATTATTCGAAAATATAAAAAGAAAAAAAATATAAATATAAATATTTTTAAGATTTTGTTAAATATTTAAGTTTTATGAAGTTTCTTTATTTTTATTTTATAAAAATTATAAGTTTTATTTAAATATTTTGTGTTTATTTAAAATATAAAATCAAAAACCGAAAAAGAAAAAAAAATTATATATATATATATAAATCTAGTTTTAAGATTTTTATTTATAAAATTATAAAGTAGTTCTATTTTTATTTTAGTTTTTAAATATAAGTTTTTATTATATAAATATTTTTATTTGAAACAGAAAATATAAAGCATAAAAAAAACGCGTCTAATTAAAAACTGTACCAGAGTTGAATTTTAGAACCCCACGACTCGCGGATTTTTCCTGCTTCGGGCACCGCAACTCGCGGAGCAGCCCTGACACACGTGACAGAAACCCTAATCAGCATTAATTACGGGGTTTATATTTATTAATTAACTTTTAACCCTAATTAGGTTTAATTTTAATATATTAATTAGTTTTACTTTTTATTTAATTTATATATTTTAGTTAAATCAGTTTATTTAAATTATAAAATTAATAGTTTTATAAAATAGATAATATAAAAATAATATTTTTATAAAAATTGTACTTTTTATAATTTTTTTTGTATATTTTTATATTTTGTCCCTTTTTAATTATTTTAGCGTAATATTTGTATTTTTCGCTAGTTTTTAGTTTTAAACTTAGTTTTTGCCATAGTTATTTTTATTTCTAGATTTTTAGGCCTTGCCGTAAAATCCCTTAAGTGCTTTTTCTTTAGACTAAGATTTAAGTGCTTTAGAATTCTGCGACGCCTTTTTAAGTTTTAGTTTCTTTTTAAGTTATTGCCATTTGGGATATAGTTTTTCTTGTAAGCTTTGATATTTTTAGACGCCTTTTACCTATGTATCAATTATCATTCCAATTAGTAATCTCAATTTGCGATTATAATTTTAAGTTAGTGATAGTAATAAGGTTGGGTTAGTCGAGTGTTTTTAAGTTCTATAAGTTACTCTTTTTCTTTCTTATTTTTATTTTTTGACTTTTTTTCGACACGCTCTTTTTCTTTCTTATTTCTCGACATTCTACTTTTTAGGATATAGATTTTTATTCTACTTCTTATCTTAATTTCTTAAAATTACGAAAATTTATTTTAAGTGGTTAAATTGATAGACATCAAAATTTTCTGGTTCGTAGTAATAGTTGGATTTGTACGTGGACCGGTTTATTGGAGCCAAACAGTCCTCAATTATATTGAGACCAAACGAATCCTGCCCCTCTGCTGCATCTTTTGGCTATTCGAAACGTGGGCAAAATCAGAAAAGTCTATTAATTGGATAACTTATATAATTTTTCTTTCCTTTTTAAAAACTAATAGGATATTCAGTGAATGCACCGAGCAAGATGTTCACCACCTTTTGTACGTTCACCACCTGTAACTCGATCAAGACATTTAGCAAATATTACCGCCGTTGATTTTTCTTTAGAATCGTCATCCAGTCGACCAAGTACTTCAGTTCAAATTTCCGATAATCCATTTTTTGAACCCGACCTCACAATTGAGAATCCGAAGAATATTCAGGGACGATTCATAGATCCTGAACCATTAAATTTTCCTCCGGAACCACCAATCATTCAAACAGAGATCGTTGAAGAACGAACCATTAAATCAGAATCCTCAAGTGATTCCGATTCAACAAATTCAATTATGGAGAATCTAGAACCTTTAATTATGGAAGAACGAATGAGAGCTAAACGTACTGGCCAAGGTCAAGCAATTACTCATCCAGACATTAATGCGCCAGATTATGAAATCAAAGGACAAATTCTACATATGGTGACTAATCAATGCCAATTTAGTGGTGCACCGAAGGAAGATCCAAATGAACATCTACGTACCTTTAATAGGATCTGCACTCTATTTAAAATAAGAGAAGTTGAAGATGAACAGATATATCTCATGTTATTTCCCTGGACTTTAAAGGGAGAAGCCAAAGATTGGTTGGAATCGTTACCTGAAGGGGCGATTGATACATGGGACGTTTTAGTTGAAAAATTTCTTAAACAATTCTTTCCGGCATCTAAAGTCGTAAGACTTCAAGGAGAAATTGTTACGTTCACACAGAAACTGAATGAAACTCTATATGAGGCGTGGACAAGATTTGGAAAGTTATTAAGAGGATGTCCGCAACATGGTTTAGACACCTGTAAAATAGTACAAATATTCTACCAAGGATGCGACATCACTACAAGAAAAGGCATCGATATAGCAGCTGGTGGTTCCATTATGAAGAAAACTGAAACTGATGCTTATAAAATTATTGATAACACTGCTTCCCACTCATATGAGTGGCACCAAGAAAAAGATATCATTAGATCATCTAAAGCAGCTAGAGCCGATTCTAGCCATGACTTAGATTCCATTTCCGCAAAGATAGATGCTGTGGAGAGACGAATGGAAAAGATGACTAAGGATATTCACTCAATACGAATTAGTTGTGAGCAGTGTGGAGGACCACATTTGACAAAAGATTGTCTCAGTATTGAATTAACAATGGAACAAAGAGAAAATATTTCATACATAAACCAAAGGCCTGGAAATAATTATCAGAATAATTATCAACCGCCAAGACCTATTTACAATCAAAATCAGAATTATAATCGAAATATTCCATACAACAACCAACAAGGTCCTAGCAATCAACAAGTATCCAATAATACTTACAACCAACAAAGACCTAATTTTCAAAACAAACCACCACAACCCGATGATAAAAAGCCGAATTTAGAAGATATGATGACGAAGCTAGTTGAAACTCAAACGCAGTTTTTCACATCTCAAAAACCAACTAATGAACAAAATGCTCAAGCATTTAGAAATCAACAAGCTTCTATTCAAAATTTGGAACAAGTAGTAAGTAACCTAGCAAGGTTAATAGGTGAAAGAAAACCGGGAAGTTTACCTAGTGATACAAATGTTAACCCCCGGAATGAAACAGCTAAAGCCATTACCACAAGAAGTGGTACAACACTTAAACCACCTGAAATACCTGTAACTTCTGATGAAGCTATTCCTACTCCACAAGAACCACAACCTGATCAAGATAAGGAAAAAGAACCGGTAGTTGAAAAGGTTAATGAAGATAACACAGCTAAGGCTAAACCTTATGTTAAACCATACCAACCACCACTTCCTTACCCGAGTAAAATGAAGAAAGAGAAACTTGAAGCCGAGCAATCCAAATTCTTGGATATGTTTAAACAGATAAATGTAAATCTTCCTTTCATTGATGTGATTTCAGGAATGCCTAGATATGCAAAATTCTTGAAAGATCTAATCTCAAATAGAAAGAAAATGGAAGAACTCTCGGCCGTTACTATGAATGCTAATTGTTCAGCAGTGCTGTTGAATAAGATACCAGAAAAACTATCTGATCCAGGAAGTTTCACAATTCCATGTTTTCTGGGTAGTCTTAGTTCAATAGAAGCATTGGCAGACTTAGGTGCGAGTATAAATTTAATGCCGTTTTCACTATACACTAAACTAGACCTTGGAGAATTGAAACCAACAAGAATAAGCATACAACTAGCCGATCGATCAATAAAATATCCTAGAGGGATAATGGAGAACATGCTAGTTAAAGTTGGTACTTTAGTATTTCCAGTAGATTTTGTTGTTCTGGACATGGAAGAAGATTCTCAAGTTCCTCTCATATTAGGAAGACCATTCTTAAACACGGCTAAAGCAATGATAGACGTGTTCGGTAAGAAATTGACCCTAAGTATAGAGGACGAGAGTGTTACCTTTTCAGTTGATAGAGCAATGCAACAACCGTAATCTGCAGATGATACATGCTATTATATTCACACTATAGATTTACATGCAGAATTGTTAGAAGAATTTCCAGAATTACAAGAAACAGGAGAATGTTCTTTAGGAGAAGGTAATAAACCAATAGATGAAGCTAAAATGTTAGCTACACTTATAGCTAATGGATATGAACCAACAACAGAAGAAATTCAAATGCTAAAAGAAGAAGACAGATATCGATATAAATCATCGATAGAAGAACCACCGAAATTAGAGTTAAAGCCACTTCCAAACCATTTGGAATACGCTTATTTACATGGTGAATCTGAATTACCTGTAATAATATCGTCTTCTCTTACTGAAAATGAGAAATCACAACTCATTTCTGTGTTGAAAGCTCATAAACCAGCCATTGCATGGAAGATTCATGATATAAAAGGAATAAGTCCTTCGTATTGCACACATAAAATCCTTATGGAAGAAGGTCATAAAACGTATGTGCAACGCCAACGAAGACTAAATCCTAATATGCAAGATGTAGTTAAGAAAGAGATTATTAAACTGCTAGATGCAGGTTTGATATATCCAATTTCTGATAGTCCATGGGTAAGCCCAGTTCAATGCGTGCCTAAGAAGGGTGGCATGACTGTCATTACAAATGAGAAAAATGAGCTTATTCCTACTAGGACTGTAACAGGATGGCGTGTGTGTATTGATTATAGAAAATTAAATGACGTCACCAGAAAAGATCACTTTCCCTTACCTTTCATTGATCAAATGTTGGAAAGATTAGCCGGAAATAGTTATTATTGTTTTCTTGATGGATTTTCCGGATACTTTCAAATTCCAATAGCACCCGAAGATCAAGAGAAAACCACATTCACGTGCCCTTATGGTACTTTTGCTTACAAACGCATGCCATTTGGACTTTGCAACGCCCCTGCAACCTTTCAAAGGTGTATGATGGCGATTTTTCACGACATGATAGAAGAATGCATGGAAGTTTTCATGGATGACTTTTCAGTCTTCGGTGATACATTTGAATCATGTCTAGTTAATCTGGAACGAATGCTTATTAGATATGAACAATCAAATCTAGTTCTTAATTGGGAGAAATGCCATTTCATGGTTAAAGAAGGCATCGTTCTTGGACATAAAATTTCAAAAGAAGGAATTGAAGTGGATAGAGCTAAAGTAGATGTAATTGCTAAAATTCCACATCCCACCAATGTTAGAGGAGTTAGGAGTTTTCTAGGGCATGCCGGTTTTTACCGACGCTTCATAAAAGATTTTTCTAAAATTGCCACTCCTATGAATAAACTCCTAGAAAAGGATGCTCCATTCATCTTTTCAGATGAATGTATCAAATCTTTTAATATTCTTAAAGAGAAACTCACTAATGCGCCGATCATGATAACACCAAATTGGAATCTGCCGTTTGAATTAATGTGCGATGCAAGTGATTTTGCAATGGGAACCGTTTTAGGACAAAGGATTGAAAAAAGATTTCAACCTATATATTATGCTAGTAAGACGTTACAAGGAGCACAAACAAATTACACAACTACTAAAAAAGAACTCCTTGCTATTGTCTTTGCTTTTGACAAATTTCGTTCATATCTCGTTCTAGCAAAAACGGTGGTCTATACCGACCATTCTGCTCTTAGATACCTATTTTCGAAACAAGATGCTAAACTAAGATTAATCCGTTGGATCTTACTCTTACAAGAGTTCGATATTGAAATCCGAGATAAAAAAGGAGCAGAAAATCTCGCCGCTGATCATCTTTCTCGTCTTAAAAATCCCGAATTAGAAGTTCTAAATGAATCGGCCATACAAGACAACTTTCCTGATGAATATCTAATGAAGATAGATTATAATGAAATCCCATGGTTTGGAGACTATGCAAACTACTTAGTTTGTGGATTCCTTGAAAAAGGATTGTCGTACCAAAAACGAAAGAAATTCTTCAGTGATATAAAACACTATTTCTGGGAAGATCCACATTTGTTTAAAAGTTGTCCCGATGGAATAATATGCCGATGTGTATTTGGAAATGAAGCTAGTAAAATCTTAAACCATTGTCACACAGGACCAACAAGAGGGAATTATGGGCCTCAACTAACAGCAAGAAAAGTGTATGAAGCTGGATTCTATTGGCCTACAATTTACAAAGATGCACACCTTCTTTGCAAATCCTGTGATGCTGGTCAAAGGGCCGGAAAAATAAGTCAACGTGATGAAATGCCACAAAATGTCATCCAAGTATGTGAAGTATTTGACATTTGGGGTATTGACTTTATGGGTCCATTTCCAAAATCTCATAATAATCTCTATATTCTCGTAGCCATTGATTATGTATCTAAATGGGCGGAAGCACAAGCTCACCCAACTAACGATGCACGAGTTGTAATCAACTTTTTAAAACGTCTTTTTGCAAGGTTTGGAACACTGAAAGCTTTAATAAGTGATCGGGGTACTTGATGCGAAGCGAGGTGTATATAAAATAGTTAATATTTTACTAGAAAACACTATTAAATACGATACAATTTTACACAAGATATTTATTTATTTATAGAATGGATATACTTAAACCTTGCTACAACACTTATAGGCAGTGTACCTAATCGTACAGTAGTGTAGTTTTTAGTAAGTCCGGTTCGTTCCACAGGGAAATCTTTAAACAAAGCTCAACGCTATATTAGTTTACTTTTATAAAAATACAAATATATATATAAGTAATATTATTATTATAAAGGGGGGTTTTTACCGTTTAATGACCGGTTTGTCGATTTTAAAACTTTAGTCGCAGTTAAAACCTAATGTAAAATATAAAATAAATACAAGACTTAAATTAAAGCGTAAAGTAAATAACGATAATGAAATTTCGAATAATAAAAATGCGATAAAATAAAATTGCGATAATTAAAAAGTACGATTAAATAACAAATAATAAAAGTGCGATAATTAGAAGTGCAATTAAATATAAAATAAAGGAAATTAAATATGAAATAAAAGAATTATGCTTATTTAAACTTCCGTAATCATGATGTTTGACGTGTTGATTTTAGTTTTATGCCCATGGGTTAATTGTCCTTTGTCCTGGATTATTCAATATGTCCGTCTGGTTTTTGTCCATAACAGTCCATCAGTCGTAAATATAAATTGCAAGTGTCCTTGTCAAATTATTATTATACCCGAAGTTAAATATTCCAACTAATTGGGGATTCGAATTGTAACAAGGTTTTAATACTTTGTTTAATGAATACACCAGGTTATCGACTGCGTGTAAACCAAGGTTTTACTACTTTGTTAACAATTACACCAATTACCCTTGAATGTAATTTCACCCCTGTTTTAATTATTCTAGTGGCTATTAATCCATTCCCGTGTCCGGTTAAATGAACGATTATTCGTACATATAAATACCCCGCCCATCGTGTCCGATCGAGTGTATATGGTAATTTATAGGGACGCCCAATTGTAAATCTTTATATTAACATTAACAAACTTTCATTTAGTTAAACAAATATAAAGCCCATTAATAGCCCATAGTCTAATTTCCACAAGTGTCGTTCTTTTGTCCAAACCCCAATTATGGTACAAAGCCCAATTACCCAATTTTAGTAATTAGCTCAACATCATGATTACTTCGTTTTAAATAAGCATAATAATAACTTAGCTACGAGACATTAATATAAAAAGGTTGAACATAACTTACAATGATTAAAAATAGCGTAGCGTTACACGGACAGAATTTCGACTTACACCCTTACAACATTCACTAACATACCCTTATTATTAGAATTATAATTAAAATTAAAATTAAATTATATATATATATATTATGTATATATTGAGAGAGAGATGTAAATTATATCTTTAAAACTCGGCAGAAAACTGGCTTTATATAGGACCTGACCAGCAATCTCACTCCATGCGACTCGCATGGATTTGTGCCTCTGGCCATGCGAGTCGCATGGCCACCCTGGATCCAGCCAAATTGGTTTGTTTTCTTCTTGCCGACGTAATATAATAATAATATATAAAATAATATATAA
Source organism: Rutidosis leptorrhynchoides (assembly GCF_046630445.1). Lineage (NCBI taxonomy): Eukaryota > Viridiplantae > Streptophyta > Magnoliopsida > Asterales > Asteraceae > Rutidosis > Rutidosis leptorrhynchoides. Next base: position 61,818,944 of record NC_092334.1, read on the forward strand.
TTATATATAATTATATATATATTATATTATATTCTTGTGCATAGTAGACTAGATATTTTTGGTCCGTTGCGTCGGGCGTTTCTTCTTGACTTAGGTCCCGGTTCCGGATTTTCGGACGTCTTCGCGTATTATTTTATATCGTGTACTTTGCGTCTTGTAACTTGTACTCTTGTCATTTTGAGACGTTCCTCATCAATATTTTGAACCTTTTTAATTGTATCTTGTACTTTTTAGCTCTTTGGACCTTTTTGTCTTCAATTTGTCGAATCTGTCTTTTTTATTCACCTTTTATTATTTAAACGAATATCACTTGTAAATAGAACAATTGCAACTAAAAGCTTGTCTTTCTTGAGGAATAATGCTATGAAATATATGTTCGTTTTTAGCATTATCAAATATTCCCACACTTGAGCGTTGCTTGTCCTCAAGCAATATTGTCTTGAAATACTAGAATCACTTCTTTATTCTTCACACTTTGTACATCAGTGATTTCTATACGGCGGTATAAACAATGGAAGTAACGATATGGTTTACAGTCCCACATGACTATAAAAATTTAGATCCATTAAGGAAATTGGATCTTTATGAAAACATTTGATCTTTCTGAAAATTAAATCTAGTTTTTACCCTAGATAAGTTTTCCGGAATAACCCTTTACCGGTGTTTGCAAAATATTTTTGTGGGTTTGGTGGGTTTCAGAATTGAAAATTTTAGCTCAAAACTTGCGGTTTTGTGTCACCCACTTGCTAACCTTGTATTTGGAAAGCAACACGTCCAGTTTACTTGTTCCGTATATTACCTTTCGGCAAACTACCGTCCGGTTGTAAAGGAAAGCGTTGAACAAGCAACTGTTAAGGCAATGTCCCGTGACATGCTTTTGATTATGGTCTATAACGTGTCGGACGCAATTACTATCCTTGGTAGGAGCAATAGTAAAGCTCACCCTTATAATTTTTCGGTCTGGCACAAGGTCCTGTCTTTGACCATGCTATGCAACCACCGTTCTTACGGTTGACACCCGATTTAGTTCAGGTGACCTAATGAATTCCAGGTGAATTCCTAGGATTTTACGTTCAATGGTAATGAACGCATTGAAAATGGGTTTTCAGAAAACAAATCGGTTTGTATTTTTGATCAAAATATTTTCTCGTTCAAGCTCGAGTTTAGATATCATTGAATTCCATGAGTTTGAATTCTCAATCTTTAAGGTCAATCTCAAGGATTGAGTAATATCAGGCTTAAAAGCTGATTTTTAATCTTTAAGGAGATTATCCTTTCTGGGGATCTGATTCATTAGTCTTATCCAGCTAATTTGCATGGTGCCCCCCATTGTACGAGATAAATCCTTCTCGTGGTTAGGATAAATCTGACCACTTGGCGACCCTGTTTAATGCTGAGGTCCGTGGATTTCCTGCTGATTTTAGTGATGACTTTTCTAGATTTTTCGTCAACCTACAGCTGGTCTGAACGACAACTTCATGACCTAAATCAAGAAGCGCGTTTCTTTTTCGGAAGACTTTACTTCCTTTTAATGATGGAATTGATTCATCATGTAGATCCATCTCTTCTTTTCTTTCATCGGGTAAAACAGTTTAGTTTAGTCCAAAGCAAAAGTATTTTCAGTTATTTGTTACAGATATATGTGGCATTAACTTGGTAAATTTTCCCACACTTGGCTTTTATTTTCCTTTTTATCGTTCTCTATTCCATTTTAAATGAATTTTAACATTTTAGTTTGTTTCTCAATTTATGTCCTTTCCGAGGTAACAATAATTTCGGTGTTAAAACCTAGTTTTATCGTTCATAAATATGTATAAACATGATTTTGAATTCATTTAATTGAAAATTTTGAAAAATTTTACTAGAATTGGGTAGTCAGTATATAAGACTAGGGCTGTTCTTTTTTATCAGGGAGCACTAGATTCTAATACAACTACTGCTTTACTAGTATTTTTAATGGTAACCAAGTGTTTAATATAAAAATTTTAAAATCCGAAAGAATTTAACCCCTTCCCACACTTAAGATCTTGCAATGCCCTCATTTGCAAGAAATCAGTAACAATTTAAATTATTGAGGGTGATTTGTGTGAAAATGATTAAATTTTTACCAAAGTTTCCAAATATATTGGCGTTTGTTTGCTGAATGATAAATGGTGCACATCATTTGTTCATTCCGTCTTGTTGTTATTTCACATACATTTTGCATCATTGTCGTCAAAATTACTTGCTTTTGCTGAACTTAATGCCAGTCTTTGAAAACGCGTTGTTTTACCCTGTTTTGTGCATAAAAGAGAATACATACAATACAAATATAATCATACATGCAATTTGAAATGGAACTTTGGCATCCCACTTTCAAACTATAAGAAAAATATTAGTACACAACAATAATAAGAATATCAAACATTACATAAACGTAATAAAATGTTAAGTGTTTAAAATAAAAATAAAAATTACCAACTTATCTCTACTGATCAGGAGGTGGGTTAGGAGGAAAATTAGGATATGGATCCCAATTCATGTTCGCGTCCGGGTTCCATGGCTGATTATAGGTGAACTGGTATGCTGCGTCATAATCATATGAATCATAGGGTGGTCTCATTTCTGGCTGATGTGCGGGATAGTATGCGGGTCGGGTCGGATAATACATCTCGCCAGGCTGCAACTGGCTTATAATTTGGCGCTGATGATAATCCCATCGGCCATGCTCTCGTTGCCGGGAATGCTCGTAGTCATTCCGACGTTGCCATGCCTCGTACTGCATATGCCTATCATAGTTCGTCATGTATTCATCCTCCATACGAACGCCTAAATCAAGAGCAGTCTCCCGAACAACTCTATAATGTTGTTCGCCTCTTCCATTTCATCATCCGAACCTCTTTCTACCTGTCGCTGAGGTCCCTCGTATCGATATACCCGACCACGTCTCATCAATAATACCCTTGCACCGTGATAAAGGTTTGAACTTATAGTTTCACCTCCGTCCTCTATTTCGTTCATTGGACCCCCTTGGTGCTTATCTACACCTAAATACTCTCCAATGAGAGTAATGAAAATACCACCACCTATAATACTCCCCGATTTCATCCCCGAAACTACATTAGCGAGATAATAACCAACACAATAGGGAATGTTAACGAAACTCCTCGGGTCTCTAATACACTTGAGGTAGAACAAATCGTTTACGGTCAATTTCTCCTTATTTCTTCCCCTTTGTGTAATTGTGTTTGCTAAGAATCTATGAATCACCCGGAGTTCAGCTCTGTCTATATCTAAGTATGTATGATTTCCACTGGCGTGAAATTCATTAAAGTGGGACATACGCCTCCAGATGGCGTTAATATCAAATTCCCTATCTACCCTTTCTCCTTGGGCAATCAGGCTATTACAGTCGGGGCTCAAAAGTTCAGCAGGGGTGTAAATCTGTAAGGCCCTAGCTAAATCTATCATGGACATTCTGTACATGCGTCCACCTAACAGAAATCTAATAAAGCTTCTATCATCTATCCTCCTAACATCACTGTTTAACTTAATAGTACTAAGTAATTCTATACACCATTCCCTATATATGGTTCTACGAATGAAAAATAGGCGCATCCAATCGTTAAACTGAGAATTACCATACCTTTGCACCAATAATTCCCGAATCGGTTCGGCAAGGTCAACTGTTTCCAAAGGTACCCAGTCAATTGCCCTTGGCATTTCAACAACCTTAAAGTAGAGAATGTGCATGTTCTTTTGATAATCTGGATACTCTATCCAACATCGATCAAATCTCAGATTTGGGTGTAACTGATCTTCATTAATGTCTAAGCTCAGAATCCTTTGATGTGGAGCGAATTGACGAAACTGATTCATGAATAATTGATCTTGATCGTGATATGGAATATGTTGCTCCTCCTGTTCTTCTTCTTCTTGTTGCATATGTTGTTCTTGTTCATGAAACATTTCCGGTTTGGGCTCTGGTTGCCTGGACGATGATGCTCCTGAACCTCCAGTATCGGCTCTCTGTAAAACACATTAAACACAAAAATTGTGCATCCAAATATGCATTAGTGTTAGCAAAATAATAACTTGAAACAATTATGATGACATGTTCAATTCATAACACATTTTATACACATTTTCTTAATAACAATTCTACACTTTTACATACGAAAATGTGTACAATGTTTTATCACATTTAAACTCTTAAACATGTCAACAATAATCATTATAGCAATTAAACACTTGTTACATAGCATTCAAATCAAACTAGTGCTCATTTTCATATTTTTGTCAAGTCTACACTTTGTCAAATAAGCATATACGAAAAATGTACATCAAGTTCATAAGCATTTATCTTAAATAACATGCCAAAATAATCACTACTAGCAATGAAACAAGTTTCAAATGGTCTTTATATCAAATTATCCAAGTTCATGAATTTTTAGACTTAAAAAGTCCTCTTTAATTCTCAAAAACATGTTTAGGCTTAAAGTTTGGATCAATTAACTACCTAAACATGTTACACTACTTAATTTAGCAACAATTCATGACAAAAATCGGCCATAACCTGTTTATATCAAAAAGCCCCAAATTGCTCAAGAACACAAACCCTAGATTCTTAAAAATTTGAAGTTTTTAGCTTCAATTCATGTTAAATAGCTTCTATCTAGGATATACATGCATAATATAACAACAATTTAGCTCTAATTACACCTAAATTTAACACAATCAAAATATAAAATTTCTAGCTCAAGAACACAAAAATTCGAATTTAAAGAGATTAGGGGTGAAATTTTTACCTTTCTCCTGAAGGGGTTGAGACTACTGAACCTAGGCATGATTATTGTGAAATTTTTGCAAGAAATTTGGTGAAAATTGGTGAAAAATTGAGAGAGTTTGGGAGGTTTTCGTGTTTGTGTATGTGTGTTTGTGAAAGAAGCAGAACTCGACTGAATAAATTGATCCTGTCCAGTTTTTGGCTGCCATGCGAGTCGCATGGTTTCCTGCCCATCCCCATGCGACTCGCATGGGGGTATTTTCCAGGATTTTTTTTTTTTTTTTTTTTTTTTTTTTAACTATAAAACCTTAAACTTTTAAAACATAAATTAAATAAAATTTTAAAAATTTTGTTTCTTTTTAAGACGAGGTCGTTTCGGGACGATGCCCTAGTCCGTCCCTCGACAAAATTTTAAAATTTTGTCATTTTCAAGCGATTGTTTTAAAAGCTTAGATTTTTGGATTTTTTAATTTTTTTGGCATACTTTAAATCAAAAAGATTAAAAATAATGATAATAAAAGTTCTCGTCCCTCCCTCGGGTAAAGCAATTTCGGTTCAAAGACCTAGTCTTCAACTTACGACGAATTTTTAAAAATCATATTCTTAACTTAATGAGATAAAGTAAATTTTTGTTTTTAAATTCACACAACTTAAATATAAAATTCAAAATTAATATTAAAAATTCACACCAAACTTAAAATTTGAAATGCATAAAATTAAAATTTTATATTTTAAAAATTAAAAATTCACACCAAACTTATATTAATTTTTTTTTCAAATATTTACAATTTTAAATATATTGTTTTTACAAAGTTTACAATATTAATTTAAGATTTAAATATTAATTTTAAAAATATGGTAAAAATAAAATTAAAAATCTTTTTGTCTTTTTATCCCACTTTAATCAATCAAATATTATCAAAAATATGCGCCCCTCTTTTCGGTAAAGTAATTTCGGTTCCAAGACCTAATTTAACTCATGACGAATTTTTGAAATATTTTGGGTTGATTGATTAAAGATATTTATACCTTAAGAATAAACGTTAAATTTCGCAGTGATGTAATAAATTTTTGAATGATATCAATAATTTCGGTCGCCAAATCTAATTTTATTCAATACCAATTTAATACTTTTTAGCGAACAAATTAGCGTTTATTATCAAAAGGTTAAAAATAAAAATAAAAACTAAAAACTGTACAGACATACCTGTGAAATAGATTTCTTAGTTATATGATCTATTATATTCATAAGATAGTCGGTTTAATTGGTTTTCCATGGCTCCAAAGGCGTAACCTCGAGCATTCAGTGTCTTTTCTTCTAAACATATGAACGGTCCGTCTCTGCATAAAGTAACAAATTCGGTATTTGAATAGGTTTTATTATTTGAACATTTACCTCCATGTGACCATTTTCCGCATTTGTGACATCGTTCTAGGTGTCGTGCTCTTCTTTTCGCTGCGGATTTTGATTTTCCTTTACCAAATTGTAACTTATTATCTTCGCATCTGGATCCTTTTCTAACTCCGTCCATTCTTTCTCTGATTACTGATACTAATTCACTCGGTAGTATGTCATTATTACGTTTAGTGATCAAAGCGTGTAGCATTAGACCATGGTTTAGTTCACAGGCAGTCTTCATTTCGTAAAAACCTAAAAAAATAAAAATTCAGAATGGGGGGAGAAGACTAGTTCTTTAGGGTCTGCTAGGGAAAGACCATACGTGTTCCATTTTCGAGAACTACACGAAAACAGACAATCTAACTCTAACAGAAATATATATTATCCTTTAAAGACTTGATTCTCCCCACACTTAATTAGCTGTGGTATCGAAATTGTGATTAACTTCGTTGTCGACTTCCATCGGACCATGTATGTAATGTTTAACTCTGTGACCATTAACTTTAAATTCAATCCCATTTGAATTTATTAATTCTATCGTTCCGTATGGGAAAACTCTTTTGACTATGAATGGTCCAGACCATCTTGATTTCAATTTTCCAGGAAATAGCTTGAATCGTGAATTGAAAAGAAGAACTCTGTCTCCTTCTTTAAATTCTTTTGAACTTCTGATTCTTTTATCATGCCATTTCTTCGTTCTTTCTTTATAGATTAACGAATTTTCGTATGCTTCATGTCTTAATTCTTCTAATTCGTTTAGTTGACTTAATCGTAGACGTCCGGCTTCATGTAAATCAAGATTACATGTCTTCAAAGCCCAAAATGCTTTGTGTTCAATTTCTACTGGAAGATGACATGCTTTTCCATAAACAAGTCTAAAAGGTGTGGTTCCAATTGGGGTTTTGTAGGCTGTTCTAAAAGCCCAGAGTGCATCCTCCAATTTAATGGACCATTCCTTCGGATTTGATCCTACGGTTTTCTCTAGAATACGTTTTAAAGCTCGGTTGGTATTTTCAACTTGTCCACTTGTTTGTGGATGATATGCGGTGGAGATTTTATGAGTTACTCCATATCTTTTAAGAACTTTCTCAAGTTGATTATTACAAAAATGAGTTCCCCGATCACTTATTAAAGCTTTCGGTGTTCCAAACCTTGCAAAAAGACGTTTTAAAAAATTGACTACAACTCGTGCATCGTTAGTTGGGAGAGCTTGTGCTTCCGCCCATTTAGATACATAATCAATGGCTACGAGTATATATAAATTATTATGAGATTTTGGAAATGGACCCATAAAGTCGATACCCCAAATGTCAAATACTTCACATACTTGGATGACATTTTGTGGCATTTCATCACGTTGACTTATTCTTCCGGCCCTTTGACATGCATCACAGGATTTGCAAAGAAGGTGTGCGTCTTTGTAAATTGTAGGCCAATAGAATCCAGCTTCATAAACTTTTCTTGCTGTTAGTTGAGGCCCATAATGCCCTCCTGTTGGTCCTGTGTGACAATGGTTTAGAATTTTACTAGCTTCATCTCCAAATACACATCGGCGTATTATTCCATCGGGACAACTTTTAAACAGATGTGGATCTTCCCAGAAATAGTGTTTTATATCACTGAAGAATTTCTTTCGTCTTTGGTACGATAATCCTTTTTCAAGGAATCCACAAACTAAGTAGTTTGCATAGTCTGCAAACCATGGGATTTCTTTATAATCTATCTTCAATAGATATTCATCAGGAAAGTTGTCTTGTATGGCCGATTCATTCAGAACTTCTAATTCGGGATTTTCAAGACGAGAAAGATGATCAGCGGCGAGATTTTCTGCTCCTCTTTTATCTCGGATTTCAATATCAAACTCTTGTAAGAGTAAGATCCAACGGATTAATCTTGGTTTAGCATCTTGTTTTGAAAATAGGTATCTAAGAGCAGAATGGTCTGTATAGACCACCGTTTTTGCTAGAACGAGATATGATCGAAATTTGTCAAAAGCAAAGACAATAGCAAGGAGTTCTTTTTCAGTAGTTGTATAGTTCGTTTGTGCTCCTTGTAACGTCTTACTAGCATAATATATAGGTTGAAATCGTTTTTCAATCCTTTGTCCTAAAACGGCTCCCATTGCAAAATCACTTGCATCGCACATTAGTTCAAATGGTAGATTCCAATTTGGTGTTATCATGATCGGCGCATTAGTGAGTTTTTCTTTAAGAATATTAAAAGATTTGATACATTCATCTGAAAAGATGAATGGCGCATCCTTTTCTAGGAGTTTATTCATAGGAGTGGCAATTTTAGAAAAATCTTTTATGAAACGTCGGTAAAAACCGGCATGCCCTAGAAAACTCCTAACTCCTCTAACATTGGTGGGATGTGGAAGTTTAGCAATGACATCTACTTTAGCTCTATCCACTTCGATTCCTTCTTTTGAAATTTTATGTCCAAGAACGATGCCTTCTTTAACCATGAAATGGCATTTCTCCCAATTAAGTACTAGATTTGATTTTTCGCATCTAATTAGCATTCGTTCCAGATTAACTAGACATGATTTAAATGTATCACCGAAGACTGAAAAGTCATCCATGAAAACTTCCATGCATTCTTCTATCATGTCGTGAAAAATCGCCATCATACACCTTTGAAAGGTTGCAGGGGCGTTACAAAGTCCAAATGGCATTCTTTTGTAAGCAAAAGTACCATAAGGGCACGTGAATGTGGTTTTTTCTTGATCTTCGGGTGCTATTGGAATTTGAAAATATCCGGAAAATCCATCTAGAAAACAATAGTAACTATTTCCGGCTAATCTTTCCAACATTTGATCTATGAAAGGTAAGGGAAAGTGATCTTTTCTGGTGGCGTCATTTAATTTTCTATAATCAATACATACACGCCATCCTGTTACAGTCCTAGTAGGAATAAGCTCATTTTTCTCATTTGTAATGACAGTCATGCCACCCTTCTTAGGTACGCATTGAACTGGGCTTACCCATGGACTATCAGAAATTGGATATATCAAACCTGCATCTAGCAGTTTAATAATCTCTTTCTTAACTACATCTTTCATATTAGGATTTAGTCTTCGTTGGCGTTGCACATACGTTTTATGACCTTCTTCCATAAGGATTTTATGTGTGCAATACGAAGGACTTATTCCTTTAATATCATGAATCTTCCATGCAATGGCTGGTTTATGAGCTTTCAACACAGAAATGAGTTGTGATTTCTCATTTTCAGTAAGAGAAGACGATATTATTACAGGTAATTCAGATTCACCATGTAAATAAGCGTATTCCAAATGGTTTGGAAGTGGCTTTAACTCTAATTTCGGTGGTTCTTCTATCGATGATTTATATCGATATCTATCTTCTTCTTTTAGCATTTGAATTTCTTCTGTTGTTGGTTCATATCCATTAGCTATAAGTGTAGCTAACATTTCAGCTTCATCAATTAGTTCATTACCTTCTCCTAAAGAACATTCTCCTGTTCCTTGTAATTCTGGAAATTCTTCTAATAATTCCGCATGTGCATCTATAGTTTGAATATAATAACATGTATCATCTGCAGATTGTGGTTGTTGCATTGCTCTATCAACTGAAAAGGTAACACTCTCATCCTCTATACTTAGGGTCAGTTTCTTACCGAACACGTCTATCATTGCTTTAGCCGTGTTTAAGAATGGTCTTCCTAATATGAGAGGAACTTGAGAATCTTCTTCCATGTCCAAAACAACAAAATCTACTGGAAATACTAAAGTACCAACTTTAACTAGCATGTTTTCCATTATCCCTCTAGGATATTTTATTGATCTATCGGCTAGTTGTATGCTTATTCTGGTTGGTTTCAATTCTCCAAGGTCTAGTTTAGCGTATAGTGAATACGGCATTAGATTTATACTAGCACCTAAGTCTGCCAATGCTTCTATTGAACTAAGACTACCCAGAAAACATGGAATTGTGAAACTTCCTGGATCAGATAGTTTTTCTGGTATCTTATTCAACAGCACTGCTGAACAATTAGCATTCATAGTAACAGCTGAGAGTTCTTCCATTTTCTTTCTATTCGTGATTAGATCTTTCAAGAATTTAGCATATCTAGGCATTCCTGAAATCACATCAATGAAAGGAAGATTTACATTTATCTGTTTAAACATATCCAAGAATTTGGATTGCTCGGCTTCAAGTTTTTCTTTCTTCATTTTACTCGGATAAGGAAGTGGTGGTTGGTATGGTTTAACATAAGGTTTATCCTTAACTGTGTTATCTTTATTAACCTTATCAACTACCGGTTCTTTTTCCTTATCTTGATCAGGTTGTGGTTCTTGTGGAGTAGGAATGGTTTCCTCAGAAGTTACAGGTATTTCAGGTGGTTTAAGTGTTGTACCACTTCTTGTGGTAATAGCTTTAGCTGTTTCATTCCGGGGGTTAGCATTTGTATCGCTTGGTAAACTTCCCGGTTTTCTTTCACCTATTAACCTTGCTAGGTTACTTACTTCTTGTTCCAGATTTTGAATAGAAGCTTGTTGATTTCTAAATGCTTGAGCATTTTGGTCATTTGTTTGTTTTTGAGATGTGAAAAACTGCGTTTGAGTTTCAACTAGCTTCGTCATCATATCTTCTAAATTCGGCTTTTTATCATCGGTTTGTTGTGGTTTATTCGGAAAATTCGGTCTTTGCTGATTGTAAGTATTGTTGGATACTTGTTGATTGCTAGGACCTTGTTGGTTGTTGTATGGAATATTTCGGTTATAATTCTGGTTTTGATTGTAAATCGGTCTTGGCGGTTGATAATTATTCTGATAATTATTTCCAGGCCTTTGGTTTATGTATGAAATATTCTCTCTTTGTTCCATTGTTAATTCAATACTGAGACAATCTTTTGTCAAATGTGGTCCTCCACACTGCTCACAACTAATTCGTATAGCATGAATATCTTTAGTCATCTTTTCCATTCATCTCTCGAAAGCATCTATCTTTGCGGAAATGGAATCTAAGTCATGGCTAGAATCGGCTCTAGCTGCTTTAGATGATCTAATGATGTCTTTTTCTTGGTGCCACTCATGTGAGTGGGAAGCAGTATTATCAATAATTTTGTAAGCATCAGTTTCGGTTTTCTTTATAATAGAACCACCAGCTGCTATATCTATATCTTTCCTTGTAGTGATGTCGCATCCTCGGTAGAATATTTGTACTATTTGACAGGTGTCTAAACCATGTTGCGGACATCCTCTTAATAACTTTCCATATCTTGTCCACGCCTCATATAGAGTTTCATTTGGCTTCTGTGTGAACGTAACAATTTCTGCTTGAAGTCTTACGGCTTTAGATGCAGGAAAGAATTGTTTAAGAAATTTGTCAATTAAAACATCCCATGTATCGATCGCCCCTTCAGGTAACGATTCCAACCAATCTTTGGCTTCTCCCTTTAAAGTCCAGGGAAATAACATGAGATATATCTGTTCATCCTCCACTTCTCGTATTTTAAATAGTGTGCAGATCCTATTAAAGGTACGTAGATGTTCATTTGGATCTTCCTTCGGCACACCACTAAATTGGCATTGATTAGTCACCATGTGTAGAATTTGTCCTTTGATTTCATAATCTGGCGCATTAATGTCTGGATGAGTAATTGCGTGACCTTGGCCAGTGCGTTTAGCTCTCATTCGGTCTTCCATACTTAAAGGTTCCAGATTCTCCATAATTGAATTTGTTGAATCGGTATCACTAGATGATTCTGATTTAATAGTTCGTTCCTCAACAATCTTTGTTTGAATGATTGGTGGCTCCGGAGGAAAGTTTAATGGTTCAGGATCTACGAACCGTTCCTGAATATTCTCTGGATTCTCAATTGTGAGGTTGGGTTCAAAAAATGGATTATCGGAAATTTGAACTGAAGTACTTGGTTGACTAGATGACGATTCTAAAGAAAAATCAACGGCGGTTATATTTGTTAAACGATGTCTTGATCGAGTTACAGGTGGTGAACGTACAAAAGGTGATGAACGTCTTGCTCGGTGCATTCACTGAATATCCTATTAGTTTTTAAAAGGAAAGAAAAATTATAATAAGTTATCCAATCAATAGACTTTTCTGATTTTGCCCACGTTTCGAATAGCCAAAAGATGCAGCAGAGGGGCAGGATTCGTTTGGTCTCAATATAATTGAGGACTGTTTGGCTCCAATAACCCGGTCCACGTACAAATCCAACTATTACTACGAACCAGAAAATTTTGATGTCTATCAATTTAACCACTCAAAATAAATTTTCGTAATTTTAAGAAATTTAGATAAGAAGTAGAAAAAATTCTAAGTCCTAAAACTAGAATAGCGAGAAATAAGAGAGAAAAAGAGTTCGTCGAAAAAGGTCGAAAAAGAAAAAATGGTTAAAAAAATAAAAGGTGACGGAAAAATAAAAGAAACTTATAAAAACTTAAAAATACTAAATCGCAAATTGATTAACCTAACCTTATTACTACAACTAACTTAAAATTATAATCGCAAATTGAAATTACTAATTGGAATGATAATTGGTACATAGTAAAAGGTGTCTAAAAATATTAAGGCTTACAGGAGAAACTAAATCCCAAATGGAAATAACTTAAAAAGAAACTAAAACTTAAAAAGGCGTCGCAAAATTCTAAAGCACCTAAATCTTAGTCTAAAGAAAAAGCACTTAAGGAATTCTACGGCAAAGCCTAAAAATCTAGGAGTAAAAATAACTATAGCAAAAACTAAGTTTAAAATTAAATATGAGCGAAAAATATAAATATTACGCTACAACGATTAAAAAGGGACAAAATATAAAAATATACAAAAAGTTGTAAAAATATAATTTTTATAAAAATATTATTTTTATATTTTATAATAAAAGTATTAAGTTTATAATATATAAAACTAGTTTAAAAGTAATATAAATAAAATAAACTAAAAACTTAATTATAATAATAATAATAGAAATAGGGTTTAAGTAATAATAATAAAATAATATCCGTAATAAATGCGTGATTAGGGTTTGGATGTGGCCTGGTCAAACCCCTCATGCGAGTCGCATGAAATAAGCCGGTGGGTCATGCGAGTCGCATGACTGAACTGGACCGGTTCAATTGACAGGTTCAATTTGACAGGTTACGTAATATTTAATATTTTATTTTCTTTTTTTCTGTTTTATATTTAAAAGATAAATATATATATAATTAAAATAAAACTTAATTTTAAAAACTAAAAATAAACTTAAAATACTTTATAATTTTGTAAAAATAAAAGAAAAACTTAAAAATATATTTAAAATACTTTTTTTTTTTCGGTTTTAAAAGATTTTTAATTTTTTATATCTTTTTAAATTTTTATAATTTTTAAACAAAAATATATATCTAACAAAAACTAATTAAAACTTAAAAATATTTTTTTTTTATATTGACGTTTCGCTTCGGTGTTCCCCGGCAGCGGCGCCCAAAATACTTGATGCGAAGCGAGGTGTATATAAAATAGTTAATATTTTACTAGAAAACACTATTAAATACGATACAATTTTACACAAGATATTTATTTATTTATAGAATGGATATACTTAAACCTTGCTACAACACTTATAGGCAGTGTACCTAATCGTACAGTAGTGTAGTTTTTAGTAAGTCCGGTTCGTTCCACAGAGAAATCTTTAAACAAAGCTCAACGCTATATTAGTTTACTTTTATAAAAATACAAATATATATATAAGTAATATTATTATTATAAAGGGGGGTTTTTACCGTTTAATGACCGGTTTGTCGATTTTAAAACTTTAGTCGCAGTTAAAACCTAATGTAAAATATAAAATAAATACAAGACTTAAATTAAAGCGTAAAGTAAATAACGATAATGAAATTTCGAATAATAAAAATGCGATAAAATAAAATTGCGATAATTAAAAAGTACGATTAAATAACAAATAATAAAAGTGCGATAATTAGAAGTGCAATTAAATATAAAATAAAGGAAATTAAATATGAAATAAAAGAATTATGCTTATTTAAACTTCCGTAATCATGATGTTTGACGTGTTGATTTTAGTTTTATGCCCATGGGTTAATTGTCCTTTGTCCTGGATTATTCAATATGTCCGTCTGGTTTTTGTCCATAACAGTCCATCAGTCGTAAATATAAATTGCAAGTGTCCTTGTCAAATTATTATTATACCCGAAGTTAAATATTCCAACTAATTGGGGATTCGAATTGTAACAAGGTTTTAATACTTTGTTTAATGAATACACCAGGTTATCGACTGCGTGTAAACCAAGGTTTTACTACTTTGTTAACAATTACACCAATTACCCTTGAATGTAATTTCACCCCTGTTTTAATTATTCTAGTGGCTATTAATCCATTCCCGTGTCCGGTTAAATGAACGATTATTCGTACATATAAATACCCCGCCCATCGTGTCCGATCGAGTGTATATGGTAATTTATAGGGACGCCCAATTGTAAATCTTTATATTAACATTAACAAACTTTCATTTAGTTAAACAAATATAAAGCCCATTAATAGCCCATAGTCTAATTTCCACAAGTGTCGTTCTTTTGTCCAAACCCCAATTATGGTACAAAGCCCAATTACCCAATTTTAGTAATTAGCTCAACATCATGATTACTTCGTTTTAAATAAGCATAATAATAACTTAGCTACGAGACATTAATATAAAAAGGTTGAACATAACTTACAATGATTAAAAATAGCGTAGCGTTACACGGACAGAATTTCGACTTACACCCTTACAACATTCACTAACATACCCTTATTATTAGAATTATAATTAAAATTAAAATTAAATTATATATATATATTATGTATATATTGAGAGAGAGATGTAAATTATATCTTTAAAACTCGGCAGAAAACTGGCTTTATATAGGACCTGACCAGCAATCTCACTCCATGCGACTCGCATGGATTTGTGCCTCTGGCCATGCGAGTCGCATGGCCACCCTGGATCCAGCCAAATTGGTTTGTTTTCTTCTTGCCGACGTAATATAATAATAATATATAAAATTATATATAATTATATATAATTATATATATATTATATTATATTCTTGTGCATAGTAGACTAGATATTTTTGGTCCGTTGCGTCGGGCGTTTCTTCTTGACTTAGGTCCCGGTTCCGGATTTTCGGACGTCTTCGCGTATTATTTTATATCGTGTACTTTGCGTCTTGTAACTTGTACTCTTGTCATTTTGAGACGTTCCTCATCAATATTTTGAACCTTTTTAATTGTATCTTGTACTTTTTAGCTCTTTGGACCTTTTTGTCTTCAATTTGTCGAATCTGTCTTTTGTATTCACCTTTTATTATTTAAACGAATATCACTTGTAAATAGAACAATTGCAACTAAAAGCTTGTCTTTCTTGAGGAATAATGCTATGAAATATATGTTCGTTTTTAGCATTATCAGTACTCATTTCTGTAATAATCAACTTGAGAAAGTTCTCAAAAGATATGGAGTAACTCATAAAACCTCTACTGCATATCATCCACAAACAAGTGGACAAGTTGAAAATACCAACCGAGCTTTAAAACGTATTCTAGAGAAAACCGTAGGATCAAATCCGAAGGAATGGTCCATTAAATTGGAGGATGCACTCTGGGCTTTTAGAACAGCCTACAAAACTCCAATTGGAACCACACCTTTTAGACTCGTTTATGGAAAAGCATGTCGTCTTCCAGTAGAAATTGAACATAAAGCATTTTGGGCTTTGAAGACATGTAATCTTGATTTACATGAAGCCGGATGTCTACGATTAAGTCAACTAAACGAATTAGAAGAATTAAGACATGAAGCATACGAAAATTCGTTAATCTATAAGGAAAGAACGAAGAAATGGCATGATAAAAGAATCAGAAGTTCAAAAGAATTTAAAGAAGGAGATAGAGTTCTTCTTTTCAATTCACGATTCAAGCTATTTCCTGGAAAATTGAAATCAAGATGGTCTGGACCATTCATAGTCAAAAGTGTTTTCCTATACGGAACGATAGAATTAATAAATTCAAATGGAATTGAATTTAAAGTTAATGGTCACAGAGTTAAACATTACATAGATAGTCCGATGGAAGTCGACAACGAAGTTAATCATAATTTCGATACCACAGCTAACTAAGTGTGGGGAGAATCAAGTCTTTAAAGGATAATATGTATTTCTGTTAGAGTTAGATTGTCTATTTTCGTGTAGTTCTCGAAAATGGAACCCGAATGGTCTTTCCCTAGAAGACCCTAAAGAACTAGTCTTCTCCCCCCATTCTGAATTTTTTTTTAGGTTTTTACGAAATGAAGACTGCCTGTGAACTAAACCATGGTCTAATGCTACACGCTTTGATCACTAAATGTAAAAATGACACACTTCCGAGTGAAATAGTATCAGTAATCAGAGAAATATTGGACGGAGTAAGAAAAGAATCCAGATGCGAAGATAATAAGTTACAATTTGGTAAAGGAAAATCAAAATCCGCAGCGAAAAGAAGAGCACGACAGCTTGAAAGATGTCACAAATGCGAAAAATGGTCACATGGAGGTAAATGTTTAAATAATCAAACCTATTCAAATACCGAATTTGTTACTTTATGCAGAGACGGACCGTTCATATGTTTAGAAGAAAAAAACACTGAATGCTCGAGGTTACGCCTATGTAGCTATGGAAAACCAATTAAACCGATTATCTTATGAATGGGATAGATCATATAACTAAGAATACTATCTTACAGGTAAGTCTGTACAGTTTTTATTTTTTTTTTATTTTTATTTTTAACCTTTTGATAATAAACGCTAATTTGTTCGCTATAAAGTATTAAATTGGTATTGAATAAAATTAGGTTTGGCGACCGAAATTATTGATATCATTCAAAAATTTATTACATCACTGCGAAATTTAACGTTTATTCTTAAGGTATAAATATCTTTAATCAATCAACCCAAAATATTTCAAAAATTCGTCATGAGTTAAATTAGGTCATGGAACCGAAATTACTTTACCGAAAAGAGGGGCGCATATTTTTGATAATATTTGATTGATTAAAGTGGGATAAAAAGCAAAAAAGATTTTTAATTTTATTTTTACCATGTTTTTAAAATTAATATATAAATCTTAAATTAATATTGTAAACTTTTTAAATTAATATATTTAAAATTGTAAATATTTGAACAATTGATATTTTTAAAGTTTGTATGTATAAAAAAAATATAATATAAGTTTGGTGTGAATTTTATTTTTATGCATGGTAAATTTAAGTTTGGTGTGAATTTAAAAACAAAAATTTACTTTATGTCGCTAAGTTAAAAATATGATTTTTAAAATTCGTCGTAAGTTGAAGACTAGGTCTTTGAACCGAAATTGCTTTACCCGAGGGAGGGACGAGAACTTTTATTATCATTATTTTTAATCTTATTGAATTAAAGTATGCCAAAAACATTAAAAAACCCAAAAATCTTAGCTTTTAAAACAATCGCTACAAAAAGACAAATTTTAAAATTTTGTCGAAGGACGAATTAAGACATCGATCCGAAACGACCTCGTCCTAAAACAAAGGAAAACAAAATTTTAAATTTATTTTATATTTGTTTTATAAGTTAAGATTTGTAAAAAAAAAAAAAAAAATACAAACTCCGCGACTCGCAGAGTTTGAAGGGTAAATATGCTGCGACTCGCGGAGGATCCAAAACCCAGAAAAAAATAAAACGAGCTGAACTGATCAGTTCCCATCCCCACACCACAAAAACTGCGAAAAACACCCGAAAATACACACACAAACACTCCGAAATTCGCCCCTTTCAGTCGTTTTTCTTGAGTAATTCCTTGATAGCATCCTTCTCAACATGATTTTAGTAAAAAAATGTGATGAAAAACGGTGAAAAATTGTGAATTTCGGGTTAAATGATCCAAACTTTGAGCCTAAGCATGATTTTGAGAATTAAAGTGGACTTTTTCAAGTCTAAAATTCATGAACTTGATTTTTGAGAGATAATGCCATTTGAAACTTATTTAATTGCTAGTAATGATTATTTTGACATGTTATTTGAGTTGAATGCTTATGAACTTGGTGAACATTTTCGTATATGCTTATTTGAAAAAGTGTAGATTTGATAAAAATATGAAAATGAGCTTATGTTTGATATAAATTGAACATGTCATTGTAATTATTTTGATTGATAATTTTGCTGACACTAATGCATATTTGGATGCACAAAAATTGTGTTTGATGTGTTTTGCAGACTGAAAGGGGTGAATCTTCATCCCAAGCTCGCAATGCTCCTGCGGAGAATGCGGAACAACAGGAGGTGGATAACTACTACAAACAAGTTATACCTCATCCAGTCATGACATTTTCTGATATGCACTTGGAAGATTTGCACCCGAACCTGAGATTTGACAGACTTTGGATAGATTATCCAAAATACCAAAGGGGCTTGCATACTCTTCATTCTAAAGCTGTTGAAGTACCTAAGGTCATAGAATGGGGACCATTAGAAGCTGTAGAATTGGCCGGGCCAATTAGAGAATTACTTACACAGAGGTATGATAATTCTACTTTTAACGATTGGGTACGTTTATTCAACATGCGTAGACCTGTATATAAAGTATGGTGTGAAGAATTATTGTGTAGCATAGAAATAAATGATCGGGTAGCTAGTTTAACCGATCGATCTTTTATTAGATTTTTGTTAGGAGGTTCGATGCGCCACATGTCTTTACTAGACATGGCTCAGGCTTTACGTATATATACGCCTGAGGAGTTAGCATCTGCCGATTGTAAAGGGTTGATACTAAATGGTAGAAAGATAGATGAAAATTTTGATACGCATGGTGTATGGAGTCAAATGACTAGCCATCACCGATTTAAAGGGGGAAATTACTCTTATTTGGATATAGATAGAGCAGAGTTAAGAGTAATTCATAGGTTTTTAGCCAATTCGATTACACAACGAGGTAAGAACAAGGAAAAGGTAAATGAACAGGATTTGTTTTACCACATGTGTATTTGAGACCCACAAAGCGCTGTAAGTATACCTTATTGTGTGGGTTATTATTTATCAGCTATGGTTAGGGGGATGAGACCGCATAGCATAATAGGAGGTGGTATATTTATTACTTTGATTGCTGAATATATCGGTGTGGATATAAGTCGGGGGGGATTATTAGTCGAAGAACCAGAACCCCGCGATACAATAGGTTTAAATGTATACCATGGTGCGAAGGTTTTGAAGAGGCGAAATAACGCCGCAGTACGATATAATGGTAGACATCCACAGGTTGAGAGAAACCAACAGCCAGGTAATGTGGGAGGAGGAAATGAAATGACAGAAATGCAAAGGTTTATAGCTTCACAAGAGTACGAAAATGCTAGACATCGAGCATTTGAAGATTGGCAAGTTCATCAAAACCAAATCATAGCTTATTGCCAACAAATAGGTAGAAACTATATTCCTACTCCATCGCCCGTATTTCCTCCCTGGTCTATAGAGATCCAACTACTGTATCCTACGTATAACCCAGCCGAAGCATTTTATAACACCTATGGTTATGCATGGAACCCCTACTGGTATCAGTATCATCCCTAGTCTACTTAGTTTTATTTATTTTATAATTTGTAATGTTGATACATTTAATACTTATGTTAATATTGTAATAGTTTTTATAATTTTCTAATTTTTTTTTTTAGATTTTAATAATTTTTGAATGTGGGGTAATATACCAAACTTCAAAAATATGTATATATGTTTGCAGTTTATCTTATGTACACAACAGGGTAAAATAACGCATTTTCAAAGACTGGCATGAAGTTCAGCAAAAGCAACTAATTTTGACGACAAGATGCAAAATATATGTGAAATAACAACAAGACAGAATGAACAAATGATATGCACCATTTATCATTCAGTAAACAAACGCCAATATGTTTGGAAACCTTGGTAAAATTTAATCATTTTCACACAAATCACCCTCAATAATTTAAATTGTTACTGATTTCTTGCAAATGAGGGCATTGCAAGATCTTAAGTGTGGGAAGGGGTTAAATTCTTTCGGATTTTAAAATTTTTACTTTATACACTTGGTTACCATTAGAAATACTAGTAAAGTAGTAGTTGTATTAGAATCTAGTGCTCTCTGATAATAAAGAAAAGCCCTAGTCTTATATACTGACTACCCAATTCTAGTAAAATTTTTAAAAATTTTCAACTAAATGAACTCAAAATCATGTTTATACATATTTATGAACGATAAAACTAGGTGTTAACACCGAAATTATTGTTACCTCGGAAAGGACATAAATTGAGAAACAAACCAAAATGTTAAAATTCATTTAAAATGGAATAGAGGACAATAAAAAAGAAAATAAAAGCCAAGTGTGGGAAAATTCTCCAAGTTATTCATAACATATGTCACATATTTTTGTACAAATAACTGAAAATACTTTTGCTTTGGACTAAACTAAAAAGTTTTACCTGATTTACTGTAAGAAAGATGGATCTACACGATGAATCAATTCCATCATTAAAAGGAAGTAAAGTCTTCCGAAAAAGAAACGCGCTTCTTGATTTAGGTCAAGAAGTTGTCGTCCAGACCAGCTGTAGGTTGACGAAAAATCTAGAAAAGTCATCACTAAAATCAGCAGGAAATCCACAAACCTCAGCATTAAACAGGGTCGCCAAGTGGTCAGATTTATCCTAACCACGAGAAGGATTTATCTCGTAAAATGGGGGGGGGGGCACCGTGCAAATTAGCTGGATAAGACTAATGAATCAGATCTCCAGAAAGGATAATCTCCTTAAAGATCAAAAATCAGCTTTTAAGCCTGATATTACTCAATCCTAGAGATTGACCTTAAAGATTGAGAATTACAAACTCATGGAATTCAATGATATCTAAACTCGAGCTTGAACGAGAAAATATTTTGATCAAATTATAAACCGATTTGTTTTCTGAAAACCCATTTTTCAATGCGTTCATTACCATTGAACGTAAAATCCTAGGAATTCACCTGGAATTCATTAGGTCACCTGAACCAAATCGGGTGTCAACCGTAAGAACGGTGGTTGCATAGCATGGTCAAAGACAGGACCTTGTGCCAGACTGAAAAAATTATAAGGGTGAGCTTTACTATTGCTCCTACAAGGATAGTAATTGCGTCCGACATGTTATAGACCATAATTAAAAGCATGTCAGGGGACATTGCCTTAACAGTTGCTTGTTCAACGCTTCCCTTTACAACCGGACGGTAGTTTATCGAAAGGTAATATTCGGAGCAAGTATACTGGACGTGTTGCTTTCCTAATACAAGGTTAGCAAGTGGGTGACACAAAACCATAAGTTTTGAGCCAAAATTTTCAAATCTAAAATCCACCAAACCCACAAAAAGAATTTGCAAACACCGGTGAAGGGTTATTCCGGAAAACTTATCTAAGGTAAAAGCTAGATTAAAATTTTCAAAAGATCAAATATTTTCATAAAGATCCAATTTCCTTAATGGATCTAAATTTTATAGTCATGTGGGACTGTAAACCATATCATTACTACCATTGTTTATACCGCCGTATAGAAATCACTGATGTATACAGTGTGAAGAATAAAGAAGTGATTCTAGTATTTCAAGACTATATTGCTTGAGGACAAGCAACGCTTAAGTGTGGGAATATTTGATAATGCTAAAAATGAACATATATTTCATAGCATTATTCCTCAAGAAAGACAAGCTTTTAGTTGCAATTGTTCTATTTACAAGTGATATTCGTTTAAATAATAAAATGTGAAGACAAAAGACGGATTCGACGAATTGAAGACGCAAACGACCAAAAAACTCAAAAGTACAAAAGACAATCAAAGAGGTTCCAATTATTGATGAGAAACGTCTCAAAATTACAAGAGTACAAGATTCAAAATGCAAAGTACAAGATATTAAATTGTACGTAAGGACGTTCGAAAATCCGGAACCAGGACCAGAGTCAACTCTCAACGCTCGACGCAACGGACTAAAAATTACAAGTCAACTATGCACATGAATATAATATAATATATAAATAATTCTTAAAAATTATATATATATATTATATTATTATTTAAAATCGTCGGCAAACAAAGAGCCAAGGCTGAATGAGCTGTAAAAACGAACTCCGCGACTTGCGGAGTTCGAAGGCTAAAAGAACCGCGACTCGCGGAGCCCCAAAAAATGAAAATGCCTATAAAAGCCAACGCAGTTCGACGAATTTTAATATCAATATATATCCATCCATCTATCTATACGTAATATTTATATTTATAATTTATATTTTAATTTTAATTTTAATTTTAATCCTAATAATAAGGGTATGTTAGCGAATGTTGTAAGGGTGTAAGTCGAAATTCTGTCCGTGTAACGCTACGCTATTTTTAATCATTGTAAGTTATGTTCAACCTTTTTAATTTAATATCTCGTAGCTAAGTTATTATTATGCTTATTTAAAACGAAGTAATTATGATGTTGGGCTAATTACTAAAATTGGGTAATTGGGCTTTGTACCATAATTGGGGTTTGGACAAAAGAACGACACTTGTGGAAATTAGACTATGGGCTATTAATGGGCTTTATAGTTGTTTAACTAAATGATAGTTTGTTAATGTTAATATAAAGATTTATAATTGGACGTACCCATAAATTACCATATACACTCGATCGGACACGATGGGCGGGGTATTTATATGTACGAATAATCGTTCATTTAACCGGACACGGGAATGGATTAATAGCCACTAGAATAATTAAAACAGGGGTGAAATTATGTACAAGGACACTTGATATAATTGATAACAAAGTATTAAAACCTTGGGTTACACTCAGTCGACATCCTGGTGTAATTATTAAACAAAGTATTAAAATCTTGTTACAGTTTAAGTCCCCAATTAGTTGGAATATTTAACTTCGGGTATAAGAATAATTTGACGAAGACACTCGCACTTTATTTTTATGACTGATGGACTGTTATGGACAAAAACTAGACGGACATATTAAATGAAATGTCCCGTTCTTATTGATTAAAAACGTTCCATATTAATTGATTTCGTTGCGAGGTTTTGACCTCTATATGAGACGTTTTTCAAAGACTGCATTCATTTTAAAACAAACCATAACCTTTATTTCATCAATAAAGGTTTAAAAAGATTTACGTAGATTATCAAATAATGATAATCTAAAATATCCTGTTTACACACGACCATTACATAATGGTTTACAATACAAATATGTTACAACAAAATAAGTTTCTTGAATGCAGTTTTTACACAATATCATACAAGCATGGACTCCAAATCTCGTCCTTATTTAAGTATGCGACAGCGGAAGCTCTTAATAATCACCTGAGAATGAACATGCTTAAAACGTCAACAAAAATGTTGGTGAGTTATAGGTTTAACCTATATATATCAAATCATAATAATAGACCACAAGATTTCATATTTCAATACACATCCCATACATAGAGATAAAAATCATTCATATGGTGAACACCTGGTAACTGACATTAACAAGATGCATATATAAGAATATCCCCATCATTCCGGGACACCCTTCGGATATGATATAAATTTCGAAGTACTAAAGCATCCGGTTCTTTGGATGGGGTTTGTTAGGCCCAATAGATCTATCTTTAGGATTCGCGTCAATTAGGGTGTCTGTTCCCTAATTCTTAGATTACCAGACTTAATAAAAAGGGGCATATTCGATTTCGATAATTCAACCATAGAATGTAGTTTCATGTACTTGTGTCTACTTTGTAAATCATTTATAAAACCTGCATGTATTCTCATCCCAAAAATATTAGATTTTAAAAGTGGGACTATAACTCACTTTCACGGATTTTTACTTCGTCGGGAAGTAAGACTTGACCACCGGTTGATTCACGAACCTATAACAATATATACATATATATCAAAGTATGTTTAAAATATATTTACAACACTTTTAATATATTTTGATGTTTTAAGTTTATTAAGTCAGCTGTCCTCGTTAGTAACCTACAACTAGTTGTCCACAGTTAGATGTACAGAAATAAATTGATAAATATTATCTTGAATCAATCCACGACCCAGTGTATACGTATCTCAGTATTGATCACAACTCAAACTATATATATTTTGGAATCAACCTCAACCCTGTATAGCTAACTCCAACATTCACATATAGAGTGTCTATGGTTATTCCGAAATATATATAGATGTGTCGACATGATAGGTCGAAACATTGTATACGTGTCTATGGTATCTCAAGATTACATAATATACAATACAAGTTGATTAAGTTATGGTTGGAATAGATTTGTTACCAATTTTCACGTAGCTAAAATGAGAAAAATTATCCAATCTTGTTTTACCCATAACTTCTTCATTTTAAATCCGTTTTGAGTGAATCAAATTGCTATGGTTTCATATTGAACTCTATTTTATGAATCTAAACAGAAAAGTATAGGTTTATAGTCGGAGAAATAAGTTACAAGTCGTTTTTGTAAAGGTAGTCATTTCAGTCGAAAGAACGACGTCTAGATGACCATTTTAGAAAACATACTTCCACTTTGAGTTTAACCATAATTTTTGGATATAGTTTCATGTTCATAATAAAAATCATTTTCTCAGAATAAAAACTTTTAAATCAAAGTTTATCATAGTTTTTAATTAACTAACCCAAAACAGCCCGTGGTGTTACTACGACGGCGTAAATCCGGTTTTACGGTATTTTTCGTGTTTTCAGGTTTTAAATCATTAAGTTAGCATATAATATAGATATAGAACATGTGTTTAGTTGATTTTAAAAGTCAAGTTAGAAGGATTAACTTTTGTTTGCGAACAAGTTTAGAATTAACTAAACTATGTTCTAGTGATCACAAGTTTAAACCTTCGAATAAGATAGCTTTATATGTATGAATCGAATGATGTTATGAACATCATTACTACCTTAAGTTCCTTGGATAAACCTACTGGAAAAGAGAAAAATGGATCTAGCTTCAACGGATCCTTGGATGGCTCGAAGTTCTTGAAGCAGAATCATGACACGAAAACAAGTTCAAGTAAGATCATCACTTGAAATAAGATTGTTATAGTTATAGAAATTGAACCAAAGTTTGAATATAATTATTACCTTGTATTAGAATGATAACCTACTGTAAGAAACAAAGATTTCTTGAGGTTGGATGATCACCTTACAAGATTGGAAGTGAGCTAGCAAACTTGAAAGTATTCTTGATTTTATGAAACTAGAACTTTTGGAATTTATGAAGAACACTTAGAACTTGAAGATAGAACTTGAGAGAGATCAATTAGATGAAGAAAATTGAAGAATGAAAGTGTTTGTAGGTGTTTTTGGTCGTTGGTGTATGGATTAGATATAAAGGATATGTAATTTTGTTTTCATGTAAATAAGTCATGAATGATTACTCATATTTTTGTAATTTTATGAGATATTTCATGCTAGTTGCCAAATGATGGTTCCCACATGTGTTAGGTGACTCACATGGGCTGCTAAGAGCTGATCATTGGAGTGTATATACCAATAGTACATACATCTAAAAGCTGTGTATTGTACGAGTACGAATACGGGTGCATACGAGTAGAATTGTTGATGAAACTGAACGAGGATGTAATTGTAAGCATTTTTGTTAAGTAGAAGTATTTTGATAAGTGTCTTGAAGTCTTTCAAAAGTGTATGAATACATATTAAAACACTACATGTATATACATTTTAACTGAGTCGTTAAGTCATCGTTAGTCGTTACATGTAAATGTTGTTTTGAAACCTTTAGGTTAACGATCTTGTTAAATGTTGTTAACCCAATGTTTATAATATCAAAAGAGATTTTAAATTATTATATTATCATGATATTATGATGTACAAATATCTCTTAATATGATATATATACATTAAATGTCGTTACAACGATAATCGTTACATATATGTCTCGTTTCAAAATCATTAAGTTAGTAGTCTTGTTTTTACATATGTAGTTCATTGTTAATATACTTAATGATATGTTTACTTATCATAATATCATGTTAACTATATATATAACCATATATATGTCATCATATAGTTTTTACAAGTTTTAACGTTCGTGAATCACCGGTCAACTTGGGTAGTCAATTGTCTATATGAAACCTATTTCAATTAATCAAGTCTTAACAAGTTTGATTGCTTAATATGTTGGAAACATTTAATCATGTAAATATCAATCTCAATTAATATATATAAACATGAAAAAGTTCGGGTCACTACAGTACCTACCCGTTAAATAAATTTCGTCCCGAAATTTTAAGCTGTTGAAGGTGTTGACGAATCTTCTGGAAAGAGATGCGGGTATTTCTTCTTCATCTGATCTTCACGCTCCTAGGTGAACTCTGGTCCTCTACGAGCATTCCATCGAACCTTAACAATTGGTATCTTGTTTTGCTTAAGTCTTTTAACCTCACGATCCATTATTTCGACGGGTTCTTCGATGAATTGAAGTTTTTCGTTGATTTGGATTTCATCTAACAGAATAGTGAGATCTTCTTTAGCAAAACATTTCTTCAAATTCGAGACGTGGAAAGTGTTATGTACAGCCGCGAGTTGTTGAGGTAACTCAAGTCGGTAAGCTACTGGTCCGACACGATCAATAATCTTGAATGGTCCAATATACCTTGGATTTAATTTCCCTCGTTTACCAAATCGAACAACGCCTTTCCAAGGTGCAACTTTAAGCATGACCATCTCTCCAATTTCAAATTCTATATCTTTTCTTTTAATGTCAGCGTAGCTCTTTTGTCGACTTTGGGCAGTTTTCAACCGTTGTTGAATTTGGATGATCTTCTCGGTAGTTTCTTGTATAATCTCTGGACCCGTAATCTGTCTATCCCCCACTTCACTTCAACAAATCGGAGACCTGCACTTTCTACCATAAAGTGCTTCAAACGGCGCCATCTCAATGCTTGAATGGTAGCTGTTGTTGTAGGAAAATTCTGCTAACGGTAGATGTCGATCCCAACTGTTTCCGAAATCAATAACACATGCTCGTAGCATGTCTTCAAGCGTTTGTATCGTCCTTTCACTCTGCCCATCGGTTTGTGGATGATAGGCAGTACTCATGTCTAGACGAGTTCCTAATGCTTGCTGTAATGTCTGCCAGAATCTTGAAATAAATCTGCCATCCCTATCAGAGATAATAGAGATTGGTATTCCATGTCTGGAGACGACTTCCTTCAAATACAGTCGTGCTAACTTCTCCATCTTGTCATCTTCTCTTATTGGCAGGAAGTGTGCTGATTTGGTGAGACGATCAACTATTACCCAAACAGTATCAAAACCACTTGCAGTCCTTGGCAATTTAGTGATGAAATCCATGGTAATGTTTTCCCATTTCCATTCCGGGATTTCGGGTTGTTGAAGTAGACCTGATGGTTTCTGATGTTCAGCTTTGACCTTAGAACACGTCAAACATTCTCCTACATATTTAGCAACATCGGCTTTCATACCCGGCCACCAAAAATGTTTCTTGAGATCCTTGTACATCTTCCCCGTTCCAGGATGTATTGAGTATCTGGTTTTATGAGCTTCTCTAAGTACCATTTCTCTCATATCTCCAAATTTTGGTACCCAAATCCTTTCAGCCCTATACCGGGTTCCGTCTTCCCGAATATTAAGATGCTTCTCCGATCCTTTGGGTATTTCATCCTTTAAATTTCCCTCTTTTAAAACTCCTTGTTGCGCCTCCTTTATTTAAGTAGTAAGGTTATTATGAATCATTATATTCATAGATTTTACTCGAATGGGTTCTCTGTCCTTCCTGCTCAAGGCATCGGCTACCACATTTGCCTTCCCCGGGTGGTAACGAATCTCAAAGTCGTAATCATTCAATAATTCAATCCACCTACGCTGCCTCATATTCAGTTGTTTCTGATTAAATATGTGTTGAAGACTTTTGTGGTCGGTATATATAATACTTTTGACCCCATATAAGTAGTGCCTCCAAGTCTTTAATGCAAAAACAACCGCGCCTAATTCCAAATCATGCGTCGTATAATTTTGTTCGTGAATCTTCAATTGTCTAGACGCATAAGCAATCACCTTCGTTCGTTGCATTAATACACAACCAAGACCTTGCTTTGATGCGTCACAATAAATCACAAAATCATCATTCCCTTCAGGCAATGACAATATAGGTGCCGTAGTTAGCTTTTTCTTCAATAACTGAAACGCTTTCTCTTGTTCATCATTCCATTCAAATTTCTTCCCTTTATGCGTTAATGCAGTCAAGGGTTTTGCTATTCTGGAAAAGTCTTGGATGAACCTTCTGTAGTAACCAGCTAGTCCTAAAAACTGGCGTACGTGTTTCGGAGTTTTCGGGGTTTCCCACTTTTCAACAGTTTCTATCTTTGCTGGATCCACCTTAATACCTTCTTTGTTCACTATGTGACCGAGGAATTGAACTTCTTCCAACCAAAATGCACACTTTGAAAACTTAGCGTACAATTCTTCCTTCCTCAATACTTCTAACACCTTTCTCAAATGTTCACCGTGTTCTTGGTCATTCTTTGAGTAAATAAGTATGTCATCAATGAAAACAATGACAAACTTGTCAAGGTATGGTCCACACACTCGGTTCATAAGGTCCATGAACACAGCTGGTGCATTAGTTAAACCAAACGGCATGACCATAAACTCGTAATGACCGTAACGTGTTCTGAAAGCAGTCTTTGGAATATCATCTTCTTTCACCCGCATTTGATGATACCCGGAACGTAAGTCAATCTTTGAATAAACAGACGAGCCTTGTAGTTGATCAAATAAGTCGTCGATTCTCGGTAGTGGGTAGCGGTTCTTGATGGTAAGTTTGTTCAACTCTCGGTAGTCGATACACAACCTGAATGTACCATCTTTCTTCTTGACAAACAAAACAGGAGCTCCCCACGGTGATGTGCTTGGTCGAATGAAACCACGCTCTAAAAGTTCTTGTAATTGGCTTTGCAGTTCTTTCATCTCGCTGGGTGCAAGTCTGTAAGGAGCACGAGCTATTGGTGCAGCTCCTGGTACAAGATCTATTTGAAATTCAACGGATCGATGTGGGGGTAATCCCGGTAATTCTTTCGGAAATACATCGGGAAATTCTTTTGCAATGGGAACATCATTGATGCTCTTTTCTTCAGTTTGTACTTTCTCGACGTGTGCTAGAACAGCATAGCAACCTTTTCTTATTAGTTTTTGTGCCTTCAAATTACTAATAAGATGTAGCTTCGTGTTGCCCTTTTCTCCGTACACCATTAAGGGTTTTCCTTTTTCTCGTATAATGCGAATTGCATTTTTGTAACAGACGATCTCTGCTTTCACTTCTTTCAACCAGTCCATACCGATTATCACATCAAAACTCCCTAACTCTACTGGTATCAAATCAATCTTAAATGTTTCGCTAACCAGTTTAATTTCTCGATTCCGACATATATTATCTGCTGAAATTAATTTACCATTTGCTAATTCGAGTAAAAATTTACTATCCAAAGGCGTCAATGGACAACTTAATTTAGCACAAAAATCTCTACTCATATAGCTTCTATCCGCACCCGAATCAAATAAAACGTAAGCAGATTTATTGTCAATAAGAAACGTACCCGTAACAAGCTCCGGGTCTTCCTGTGCCTCTGCCGCATTAATATTGAAAACTCTTTCGCGGCCTTGTCCATTCGTGTTCTCCTGGTTCGGGCAATTTCTAATAATGTGGCCCGGTTTTCCACATTTATAACAAACTACATTGGCATAACTTGCTCCGACACTACTTGCTCCGCCATTACTCGTTCCGACACCATTTGTTCCTTTCGTTCTATTAACCCCTGGTCCGTAAACCTCACACTTCGCCGCGCTATGACCATTTCTTTTACACTTGTTGCAAAATTTGGTGCAGAACCCCGAGTGATACTTTTCACACCTTTGGCATAGCTGCTTCTGATTGTTGTTGTTGTTGCGGTTATTATTGTTGTTGGGATGATTGTTGTAGTTGTTGTTGCTGTTGTTGTTGTTGTTGTTGTTGTTGGGCCGTTTGTTGTAGTTGCGATTGATGTTGCGATTGTTGGGATAATTGTTGCGATTATTGTTGTAATTGCTGTTGTTGTTGTATTGGTGATTTTTATCACCGTTATCCTCCCACTTTCTTTTGACTTGCTTCACATTGGCCTCTTCAGCAGTCTGTTCTTTAATTCTTTCTTCAATCTGGTTCACTAGTTTGTGAGCCATTCTACATGCCTGTTGTATAGAGGCGGGCTCGTGTGAACTTATATCTTCTTGAATTCTTTCCGGTAATCCTTTCACAAATGCGTCGATCTTCTCTTCCTCATCTTCGAATGCTCCCGGACACAATAGGCACAATTCTGTGAATCGTCTTTCGTACGTGGTAATATCAAATCCTTGGGTTCGTAACCCTCTAAGTTCTGTCTTGAGCTTATTGACCTCGGTTCTGGGATGGTACTTCTCGTTCATTAAGTGCTTGAATGCTGACCACGGTAGTGCGTACGCATCATCTTGTCCTACTTGCTCTAGATAGGTATTCCACCATGTTAACGCAGAACCTGTGAAGGTATGCGTAGCGTACTTCACTTTGTCCTCTTCAGTACACTTACTTATGGCAAACACCGATTCGACCTTCTCGGTCCACCGTTTCAATCCGATCGGTCCTTCGGTTCCATCAAATTCCAAAGGTTTGCAGGCAGTGAATTCTTTGTAGGTGCATCCTACACGATTTCCTGTACTGCTAGATCCAAGGTTATTGTTGGTATGTAGCGCAGCCTGTACTGCGGCTATGTTTGAAGCTAGAAAAGTACGGAATTCCTCTTCATTCATATTCATGGTGTGTCGAGTAGTCGGTGCCATTTCCTTCAAAATAGTCAAATGGAACAAGTTAATCATACAGAATATTAAGAGTAGTTAATAGTATTTCGTAGCATAATATGAACTTATTTATAAAAGCTTTTTCTTCATATTAGCGTTTTATAAGTTTAAATTCGGGTAGTACCTACCCGTTAAGTTCATACTTAGTAGCTAATATACAATTCAACTACTACAATTCTATATGAAAAACTGATTATAATAATATTTCGCGTTCAAACTTTTATACAATATTTTACAAACTTACAATACCGCTTATTTTACATAAAGCATGAAATATAGCACACAATAACTTTGATACAAGATAGTTGTGAAGATAATTCTAGCTAGTACACAAGTCGTTCAGCAAAGACAATAAAGACACGTAATTCATACGTCCAGAAACAAGTCATGCATTCTGGTTTTACTAGGATTACTTCCCATCCTTGGTCTTGTGGAACATAACCGTTATGGCCGTTGATAAGACAGCGTGTTGTAACATCGTCAAAAGGACGAGGGTTACGTAATGTCCAACAGTCCCGTAACAATCTAAAAAACTCATTTCTTACCCCAATTACCGACTCCGTCACTTGTGGAAACGTTTTGTTTAATAGTTGTAGCCCGATGTTCTTGTTCTCACTTTGGTGAGAAGCGAACATTACTAATCCGTAAGCATAACATGCTTCTTTATGTTGCATGTTAGCCGCTTTTTCTAAATCACGAAGTCCAATATTCGGATATATTGAGTCAAAATAATTTCTTAACCCGTTGCGTAAAATAGCATTTGGGTTCCCCGCAATATATGTGTCAAAGTAAACACATCGTAACTTATGGGTTTCCCAATGTGCTATCCCCCATCTTTCAAACGAAAGTCTCTTATAAACCAAGACATTCTTGGAACGTTCTTCGAATGTCTTACAAACTGATCTCGCCTTAAATAGTTGTGCCGAGGAATTCTGGCCGACTCTAGACAAGATTTCATCAATCATGTCTCCGGGTAGGTCTCTTAAAATATTGGGTTGTCTATCCATTTTGTGTTTTTAAACTGTAAAATAGACAAGAGTTAGATTCATAAAAAAATACTTATTAATACAAGCAATTTTTACATATATCCTAAAGCATAAGAACACTATATTACATATATTACACCACACGAATACAACTCTCTTATTCCGACTCGCTCGTTTCTTCTTCTTTGGTTTTGGTTCGTTTTGCCAAGTTTCTAGGGATATATGATGTTCCCCTAATACGAGCCGTCGTTGTCCACATTGGTTTAGAAAAACCTGGTGGTTTAGAGGTTCCCGGGTCATTGTTACAACTTAAGGACTTCGGGGGTTGACGATACATATAAAGTTCATCGGGGTTGGAATTAGATTTCTCTATTTTTATGCCCTTTCCCTTATTATTTTCTTTTGCCTTTTTAAATTCAGTTGGGGTAATTTCTATAACATCATTGGAATTCTCGTCGGAATCCGATTCATCGGAGAATTGGTAATCCTCCCAATATTTTGCTTCCTTGGCGGAAACACCATTGACCATAATTAACCTTGGTCGGTTGGTTGAGGATTCTCTTTTACTTAACCGTTTTATTATTTCCCCCACCGGTTCCGATTCTTCTTCCGGTTCCGATTCTTCTTCCGGTTCCGACTCTTCTTCCGGTTCCTCTTCGGGAACTTGTGAATCAGTCCACGAATCATTCCAATTTACATTTGACTCTTCATTATTATTAGGTGAGTCAATGGGACTTGTTCTAGAGGTAGACATCTATCACATAATATCAAACACGTTAAGAGATTAATATATCACATAATATTCATATGTTAAACATATATAGTTTCCAACAAAAATGTTAAGCAATCATTTTTAAAGAAAACACGGTCGAAGTCCAGAATCACTAATGCATCCTAACAAACTCGATAAGACACACTAATGCAAATTTTCTGGTTCTCTAAGACCAACGCTCTGATACCAACTGAAATGTCCCGTTCTTATTGATTAAAAACGTTCCATATTAATTGATTTCGTTGCGAGGTTTTGACCTCTATATGAGACGTTTTTCAAAGACTGCATTCATTTTAAAACAAACCATAACCTTTATTTCATCAATAAAGGTTTAAAAAGATTTACGTAGATTATCAAATAATGATAATCTAAAATATCCTGTTTACACACGACCATTACATAATGGTTTACAATACAAATATGTTACAACAAAATAAGTTTCTTGAATGCAGTTTTTACACAATATCATACAAGCATGGACTCCAAATCTCGTCCTTATTTAAGTATGCGACAGCGGAAGCTCTTAATAATCACCTGAGAATGAACATGCTTAAAACGTCAACAAAAATGTTGGTGAGTTATAGGTTTAACCTATATATATCAAATCATAATAATAGACCACAAGATTTCATATTTCAATACACATCCCATACATAGAGATAAAAATCATTCATATGGTGAACACCTGGTAACCGACATTAACAAGATGCATATATAAGAATATCCCCATCATTCCGGGACACCCTTCGGATTTGATATAAATTTCGAAGTACTAAAGCATCTGGTTCTTTGGATGGGGTTTGTTAGGCCCAATAGATCTATCTTTAAGATTCGCGTCAATTAGGGTGTCTGTTCCCTAATTCTTAGATTACCAGACTTAATAAAAAGGGGCATATTCGATTTCGATAATTCAACCATAGAATGTAGTTTCACGTACTTGTGTCTACTTTGTAAATCATTTATAAAACCTGCATGTATTCTCATCCCAAAAATATTAGATTTTAAAAGTGGGACTATAACTCACTTTCACGGATTTTTACTTCGTCGGGAAGTAAGACTTGACCACCGGTTGATTCACAAACCTATAACAATATATACATATATATCAAAGTATGTTTAAAATATATTTACAACACTTTTAATATATTTTGATGTTTTAAGTTTATTAAGTCAGCTGTCCTCGTTAGTAACCTACAACTAGTTGTCCACAGTTAGATGTACAGAAATAAATCGATAAATATTATCTTGAATCAATCCACGACCCAGTGTATACGTATCTCAGTATTGATCACAACTCAAACTATATATATTTTGGAATCAACCTCAACCCTGTATAGCTAACTCCAACATTCACATATAGAGTGTCTATGGTTGTTCCGAAATATATATAGATGTGTCGACATGATAGGTCGAAACATTGTATACGTGTCTATGGTATCTCAAGATTACATAATATACAATACAAGTTGATTAAGTTATGGTTGGAATAGATTTGTTACCAATTTTCACGTAGCTAAAATGAGAAAAATTATCCAATCTTGTTTTACCCATAACTTCTTCATTTTAAATCCGTTTTGAGTGAATCAAATTGCTATGGTTTCATATTGAACTCAATTTTATGAATATAAATAGAAAAGTATAGGTTTATAGTCGGAGAAATAAGTTACAAGTCGTTTTTGTAAAGGTAGTCATTTCAGTCGAAAGAACGACGTCTAGATGACCATTTTAGAAAACATACTTCCACTTTGAGTTTAACCATAATTTTTGGATATAGTTTCATGTTCATAATAAAAATCATTTTCTCAGAATAACAACTTTTAAATCAAAGTTTATCATAGTTTTTAATTAACTAACCCAAAACAGCCCGTGGTGTTACTACGACGGCGTAAATCCGGTTTTACGGTGTTTTTCGTGTTTTCAGGTTTTAAATCATTAAGTTAGCATATCATATAGATATAGAACATGTGTTTAGTTGATTTTAAAAGTCAAGTTAGAAGGATTAACTTTTGTTTGCGAACAAGTTTAGAATTAACTAAACTATGTTCTAGTGATTACAAGTTTAAACATTCGAATAAATAGCTTTATATGTATGAATCGAATGATGTTATGAACATCATTACTACCTTAAGTTCCTTGGATAAACCTACTGGAAAATAGAAAAATGGATCTAGCTTCAACGGATCCTTGGATGGCTCGAAGTTCTTGAAGCAGAATCATGACACGAAAACAAGTTCAAGTAAGATCATCACTTGAAATAAGATTGTTATAGTTATAGAAATTGAACCAAAGTTTGAATATGATTATTACCTTGTATTAGAATGATAACCTACTGTAAGAAACAAAGATTTCTTGAGGTTGGATGATCACCTTACAAGATTGGAAGTGAGCTAGCAAACTTGAAAGTATTCTTGATTTTATGAAACTAGAACTTTTGGAATTTATGAAGAACACTTAGAACTTGAAGATAGAACTTGAGAGAGATCAATTAGATGAAGAAAATTGAAGAATGAAAGTGTTTGTAGGTGTTTTTGGTCGTTGGTGTATGGATTAGATATAAAGGATATGTAATTTTGTTTTCATGTAAATAAGTCATGAATGATTACTCATATTTTTGTAATTTTATGAGATATTTCATGCTAGTTGCCAAATGATGGTTCCCACATGTGTTAGGTGACTCACATGGGCTGCTAAGAGCTGATCATTGGAGTGTATATACCAATAGTACATACATCTAAAAGCTGTGTATTGTACGAGTACGAATACGGGTGCATACGAGTAGAATTGTTGATGAAACTGAACGAGGATGTAATTGTAAGCATTTTTGTTAAGTAGAAGTATTTTGATAAGTGTCTTGAAGTCTTTCAAAAGTGTATGAATACATATTAAAACACTACATGTATATACATTTTAACTGAGTCGTTAAGTCATCGTTAGTCGTTACATGTAAATGTTGTTTTGAAACCTTTAGGTTAACGATCTTGTTAAATGTTGTTAACCCAATGTTTATAATATCAAAAGAGATTTTAAATTATTATATTATCATGATATTATGATGTACAAATATCTCTTAATATGATATATATACATTAAATGTCGTTACAACGATAATCGTTACATATATGTCTCGTTTCAAAATCATTAAGTTAGTAGTCTTGTTTTTACATATGTAGTTCATTGTTAATATACTTAATGATATGTTTACTTATCATAATATCATGTTAACTATATATATAACCATATATATGTCATCATATAGTTTTTACAAGTTTTAACGTTCGTGAATCACCGGTCAACTTGGGTAGTCAATTGTCTATATGAAACCTATTTCAATTAATTAAGTCTTAACAAGTTTGATTGCTTAATATGTTGGAAACATTTAATCATGTAAATATCAATCTCAATTAATATATATAAACATGGAAAAGTTCGGGTCACTACATTAAATAATCCAGGACAAAGGACAATTAACCCATGGGCATAAAACTAAAATCAACACGTCAAACATCATGATTACGGAAGTTTAAATAAGCATAATTATTTTATTTCATATTTAATTTCCTTTATTTTATATTTAATTGCACTTCTAATTATCGCATTTTATTTTATTGTTATTGTATTTAATTGCACTTTTAATTATCATACTTTTAATTATCGCAAGTTTATTTTATCGCACTTTTATTTATCGCAATTTCATTATCGTTATTTACTTTACGCTTTAAATTAAGTTTTGTATTTATTTTTTTATTTATTTTTATTTTTTACATTTGGTTTAAACTGCGACTAAAGTTTTAAAATCGACAAACCGGTCATTAAACGGTAAAAACCCCCCTTTATAATAATAATATTACTTATATATATATTTGTATTTTTATAAAAGTAAACTAATATAGCGTTAAGCTTTGTTTAAAGATTTTCCATGTGGAACGAACCGGACTTACTAAAAACTACACTACTGTACGATTAGGTACACTGCCTATAAGTGTTGTAGCAAGGTTTAAGTATATCCATTCTATAAATAAATAAATATCTTGTGTAAAATTGTATAGTATTTAATAGTATTTCCTTGTAAAATTTAATAGTATTTTATACCCCTTTGCTCAAACATCAATGTTCCATACAACAACCAACAAGGTCCTAGTAATCAACAAGTATCCAATAATACATACAACCAGCAAAGACCTAATTTTCAAAACAAACCACCACAAACTGATGATAAAAAGCCGAATTTAGAAGATATGATGACGAAGCTAGTTGAATCTCAAACTCAGTTTTTCACATCTCAGAAACAAACCAATGAACAAAATGCTCAAGCATTTAGAAATCAACAAGCTTCTATTCAAAATTTGGAACAAAAAGTAAGTAACCTAGCAAGGTAAATAGGTGAAAGAAAACCGGGAAGTCTACCTAGTGATACAAATGCTAACCCACGGAATGAAACAGCTAAAGCCATTACCACAAGAAGTGGTATTACACTTAAACCACCTGAAATACCTGTAATTTCTGAGGAAGCTATTCCTACTCCACAAGAACCACAACCTGATCAAGATAAGGAAAAAGAACCGGTAGTTGAAAAGGTTAATGAAGATAACACAGTTAAGGCTAAACCTTATGTTAAACCATACCAACCACCACTTCCTTACCCGAGTAAAATGAGAAAAGAGAGACTTGAAGTCGAGCAATCCAAATTCTTGGATATGTTTAAACAGATAAATGTAAATCTTCCTTTTATTGATGTGATTTTAGGAATGCCTAGATATGCTAAATTTCCAAAAGATCTGATCACAAATAGAAAGAAAATGGAAGAACTCTCGACTGTTACTATGAATGCTAATTGTTCTGCAGTGCTGTTGAATAAGATACCAGAAAAATTATCTGATCCAGGAAGTTTCACAATTCCATGTTTTTTGGGTAGTCTTAGTTCAATAGAAGCATTGGCAGACTTAGGTGCTAGTATAAATTTAATGCCGTATTCACTATACGCTAAACTAGACTTTGGAGAATTGAAACCAATAAGAATAAGTATACAACTAGCCGATAGATCAATAAAATATCCTCGAGGGATAATGGAGAACATGCTAGTTAAAGTTGGTACTTTAGTATTTCCAGTAGATTTTGTTGTTCTGGACATGGAAGAAGATTCTCAAGTTCCTCTCATATTAGGAAGACCATTCTTAAACACGGCTAAAGCAATGATAGACGTGTTTGGTAAGAAACTAACCCTAAGTATAGAGGACGAGAGTGTTACCTTTTCAGTTGATAGAGCAATGCAACAACCGTAATCTGCAGATGATACATGCTATTATATTCACACTATAGATTTACATGCAGAATTGTTAGAAGAATTTCCAGAATTACAAGGAACAGGAGAATGTTCTTTAGGAGAAGGTAATAAACCAATAGATGAAGCTGAAATGTTAGCTACACTTATAGCTAATGGATATGAACCAACAACAGAAGAAATTCAAATGCTAAAAGAAGAAGACAGATATCGATATAAATCATCGATAGAAGAACCACCGAAATTAGAGTTAAAGCCACTTCCAAACCATTTGGAATACGCTTATTTACATGGTGAATCTGAATTACCTGTAATAATATCGTCTTCTCTTACTGAAAATGAGAAATCACAACTCATTTCTGTGTTGAAAGCTCATAAACCAGCCATTGCATGGAAGATTCATGATATAAAAGGAATAAGTCCTTCGTATTGCACACATAAAATCCTTATGGAAGAAGGTCATAAAACGTATGTGCAACGCCAACGAAGATTAAATCCTAATATGCAAGATGTTGTTAAAAAATAAATTATTAAACTGCTAGATGCAGGTTTAATTTATCCAATTTCTGATAGTCCATGGGTAAGCCCAGTTCAATGCGTACCTAAGAAGGGTGGCATGACTGTCATTACAAATGAGAAAAATGAGCTTATTCCTACTAGGACTGTAACAGGATGGCGTGTTTGTATTGATTATAGAAAATTAAATGACGCCACCAGAAAAGATCACTTTCCCTTACCTTTTATTGATCAAATGTTGGAAAGATTAGCCGAAAATAGTTACTATTGTTTTCTTGATGGTTTTTTCGGATATTTTCAAATTCCAATAGCACCCGAGGATCAAGAGAAAACCACATTCACATGCTCTTATGGTACTTTTGCTTACAAACGCATGCCATTTGGACTTTGCAACGCCCCTGCAACCTTTCAAAGGTGCATGATGGCGATTTTTCACGACATGATAGAAGAATGCATGGAAGTTTTCATGGATGACTTTTCAGTCTTCGATGATACTTTTGAATCATGTCTAGTTAATCTTGAACGAATGCTTATTAGATGTGAACAATCAAATCTAGTTCTTAATTGAGAGAAATGCCATTTCATGGTTAAAGAAGGCATCGTTCTTGGACATAAAATTTCAAATGAAGGAATTGAAGTGGATAGAGCTAAAGTAGATGTAATTGCTAAACTTCCACATCCTACCAATGTTAGAGGAGTTAGGAGTTTTCTAGGGCATGCCGGTTTTTACCGACGTTTCATAAAAGATTTTTCTAAAATTGCCACTCCTATGAATAAACTCCTAGAAAAGGATGCTCCATTCATCTTTTCAGATGAATGTATCAAATCTTTTAATATTCTTAAAGAGAAACTCACTAATGCGCCGATCATGATAACTCCAAATTGGAATCTACCGTTTGAACTAATGTGCGATGCAAGTGATTTTGCAATGGGAGCCGTTTTAGGACAAAGGATTGAAAAACGATTTTAACCTATTTATTATGCTAGTAAGACATTACAAGGAGCAAAAATAAATTATACAACTGCTGAAAAAGAACTCCTTACTATTGTCTTTGCTTTTGACAAATTTCGATCATATCTCGTTCTAGCAAAAACAGTGGTCTATACCGACCATTCTGCTCTTAGATACCTATTTTCGAAACAAGATGCTAAACCACGATTAATCCGTTGGATCTTACTCTTACAAGAGTTTGATATTGAAATCCGAGATAAAAAGGGAGCATAAAATCTCGCCGCTGATCATCTTTCTCGTCTTGAAAATCCCGAATTAGAAGTTCTAAATGAATCAGCCATACAAGACAACTTTCCTGATGAATATCTATTGAAGATAGATTATAATGAAATTGCATAGTCTGTACTTAGTATGTAGATTTCTTGAAAAAGGATTGTCGTACCAAAAACGAAAGAAATTCTTTAGTGATATAAAACACTATTTCTGGGAAGATTCACATTTGTTTAAAAGTTGTCCTGATGGAATAATACGCCGATGTGTATTCGGAGATGAAGCTAGTAAAATCTTAAACCATTGTCACACAGGACCAACAGGAGGGCATTATGGGCCTCAACTTACAGCAAGAAAAGTTTACGATGCTGGATTCTATTGGCCTACAATTTTCAATTTTCAAAGACGCACACCTTCTTTGCAAATCCTGTGATGCTTGTCAAAGGGCCGGAAAAATAAGTCAACGGGATGAAATGCCACAAAATATCATTCAAGTATGTAAAGTATTTGACATTTGGGGTATTGACTTTATGGGTCCATTTCTAAAATCTCATAATAATCTCTACATTCTCGTTGCCATTGATTATGTATCTAAATGGGCGGAAGCACAAGCTCTCCCAACTAACGATGCACGAGTTGTAGTCAACTTTTTAAAACGTCTTTTTGCAAGATTTGGAACACCGAAAGCTTTAATAAGTAATCGGGGAACTCATTTTTGTAATAATCAACTTGAGAAAGTTCTTAAAAGATATGGAGTAACTCATAAAATCTCCACCGCATATCATCCACAGACAAGTGGACAAGTTGAAAATACCAACCGAGCTTTATAACGTATTTTAGAGAAAACCGTAGGATCAAATCCGAAAGAATGGTCCATTAAATTAGAGGATGCACTCTGGGCTTTTAGAACAGCCTACAAAACTCCAATTGGAACCACACCTTTCAGACTCGTCTACGGAAAAGCATGTCATCTTCCAGTAGAAATTGAACACAAAGCATTTTGGGCTTTGAAGACATGTAATCTTGATTTACATGAAGCTGTACGTCTACGGTTAAGTCAATTAAACGAATTAGAAGAATTAAGACATGAAGCATACGAAAATTCGTTGATCTATAAGGAAAAAACGAAGAAATGGCATGATAAAAGAATCAGAAGTTCCAAAGAATTTAAAGAAGGAGACAGAGTTCTTCTTTTCAATTCACGATTCAAGCTATTTTCTGGAAAATTGAAATCAAGATGGTCTGGACCATTTATAGTCAAAAGAGTTTTCCCATACGGAACAATAGAATTAATAAATTCAAATGGGATTGAATTTAAGGTTAATGGTCACAGAGTTAAACATTACATAGATAGTCCAATGGAAGTCGACAACGAAGTTAATCACAATTTCGACACCACAGCTAACTAAGTGTGGGGAGAATCAAGTCTTTAAAGGATAATATGTATTTCTGTTAGAGTT
This sequence comes from Rutidosis leptorrhynchoides, assembly GCF_046630445.1. Taxonomy (NCBI): domain Eukaryota; kingdom Viridiplantae; phylum Streptophyta; class Magnoliopsida; order Asterales; family Asteraceae; genus Rutidosis; species Rutidosis leptorrhynchoides. The sequence continues at coordinate 61,860,234 of NC_092334.1, forward strand.
AGATTTTCTGTTTTCGTGTAGTTCTCGAAAATGGAACCCGAATAGTCTTTCCCTAGCAGACCCTAAAGAACTAGTCTTCTCCCCCCATTCTGAATTTTTATTTTTTTTAGGTTTTACGAGATGAAGACTTCCTGTGAACTAAACCATGGTCTAATGCTACACGCTTTGATCACTAAACCTAATAATGACACCCTTCCAAGTGAAATCGTATCATTAATCAGAGGTAAATTGGACGGAGTAAGAAAAGAATCCAGATGCGAAAATAATAAGTTACAATTTGGTAAAGGAAAATCAAAATCCACAGTGAAAAGAAGAGCACGACACCTTGAAAGATGTCACAAATGCGGAAAATGGTCACACGAAGGAAAATGCTCGACGAATCAGACATATTCCAATACCGAATTTGTTACGCTATGCAGAGACGGACCGTTCATATGTTTAGAAGAAAAAACGTTGAATGCTCGAGGTTATGCCTATGTAGCCATGGAAAACCAATTAGTCCGACTATCTTATGAGTGGGCTAGAGCATATCACTAAGAAATCTTTTTCACAGGTAAGTTTGTATAGTTTTCAGTTTTTATTTTTATTTTTTTTTATTTTTAACCTTTTGATAATAAACGCTAATTTGTTCGCTATAAAGTATTAAATTGGTATTCGATAAAATTAGGTCTTGCGACCAAAATTATTAATATCATACAAAAATTTACTACATCACTGCGAAATTTACCGTTTATTCTTAAGGTATAAATATCTTTAATCAATCAACCCAAAATACTTCAAAAATTCGTCATGAGTTAAACTAGGTGATGTCAAAGCAGAGCAGAGGTGTATATAAAATAGCTTATATTTTACAAGGAAATACTATTAAATATTATACAATTTTACACAAGATATTTATTTATTTATAGAATGGATATACTTAAACCTTACTACAACACTTATAGGCAGTGTACCTAATCGTATAGTAGTGTAGTTTTTAGTAAGTCCGGTTCGTTCCACAGGGAAAATCTTTAAACAAAGCTTAACGCTATATTAGTTTACTTTTATAAAAATACAAATATATATAAGTAATATTATTATTATAAAGAGAGGTTTTTACCATTTAATGACCGGTTTGTCGATTTTAAAACTTTAGTCGCAGTTAAAACAAAATGTAAAATATTAAATAAATAAAAGACTAAATTTAAAGCGTAAAGTAAATAACGATAATGAAATTGCGATAAATAAAAGTGCGATAAAATAAACTTGCGATAATTAAAAGTACGATAATTAAAAGTGCAATTAAATATAATAACAATAAAATAAAATGCGATAATTAGAAGTGCAATTAAATATAAAATAAAGGAAATTAAATATGAAATAAAATAATTATGCTTATTTAAACTTCCGTAATCATGATGTTTGACGTGTTGATTTTAGTTTTATGCCCATGGGTTAATTGTCCTTTGTCCTGGATTATTTAATATGTCCGTCTGGTTTTTGTCTATAACAGTCCATCAGTCATAAATATAAAGTGCGAGTGTCCTCGTCAAATTATTCTTATACCCGAAGTTAAATATTCCAACTAATTGGGGACTTAAACTGTAACAAGATTTTAATACTTTGTTTAATAATTACACCAGAATGTCGACTGAGTGTAACCCAAGGTTTTAATACTTTGTTATCAATTATGCCAAGTGTCCTTGTACATAATTTCACCCCTGTTTTAATTATTCTAGTGGTTATTAATCCATTTCCGTGTCCGGTTAAATGAACGATTATTCGTACATATAAATACCCCGCCCATCGTGTCCGATCGAGTGTATATGGTAATTTATGGGTACGTCCAATTATAAATCTTTATATTAACATTAACAAACTATCATTTAGTTAAACAAATATAAAGCCCCATTAATAGCCCATAGTCTAATTTCCACAAGTGTCGTTCTTTTGTCCAAACCTCAATTATGGTACAAAGCCCAATTACCCAATTTTAATTTAGCCCAACATCATGATTACTTCGGATTAAATAAGCATAATAATAACTTAGCAACGAGACATTAATGTAAAAAGGTTGAACATAACTTACAATGATTAAAAATAGCGTAGCGTTACACGGACAGAATTTCGACTTACACATTTACAACATTTGCTAACATACCCTTATTATTAGGATTTAAAATTAAAATTAAAATTAAAATATAAATATATTTACGTATACATATATAGAGAGAGATTGAATTATGGATATATTGATATTTTTTTACGATCAGAATGCGCGAGCTTTATAGGCAGTTTCAACATTTGGGGCTCCGCGACTCGCGGCCCTTTTCTTTTTCAAACTCCGCGAGTCGCGGAGATCGTATTTCCAGCCCACACATCTTTGTCTTTTAATCTGCCGACGGAATTTAATATATAAATATAATATAAATATATAATTTATATAATTAATTATATATTATATTATATTTATATACATAATTAATTTATAACTTTCGGTCCGTTGCGTCGAGCGTTGAGAGTTGACTCTGGTCCCGGTTTCGGATTTTCGAACGTCCTTGCATACAATTTAATATCTTGTACTTTGCGTTTTGAATCTTGTACTCTTGTAATTTCGAGACGTTTCTTATCAATAATTGGAACCACTTTGATTGTATTTTGTACTTTTGAGCTTTTTGGACCTTTGCGTCTTTAATTCGTCGAATCTATCTTTTGTCTTCACCTTTTTATTATTTAAACGAATATCACTTTTAAATAGAACAATTGCAACTAAAAGATTGTCTTTCTTGAGGAATAATGCTATGAAATATATGTTCGTTTTTAGCATTATCAAATATTCCCACACTTGAGCGTTGCTTGTCCTCAAGCAATATAGTCTTGAAATACTAGAATCACTTCTTTATTCTTCACACTTTGTACATCAGTGATTTCTATACGGCGGTATAAACAATGGTAGTAACGATATGGTTTACAGTCCCACATGACTATAAAATTTAGATCCATTAAGGAAATTGGATCTTTATGAAAACATTTGATATTTTGAAAATTTTAATCTAGCTTTTACCCTAGATAAATTTTCCGAAATAACCCTTCACCGGTGTTTGCAAAATATTTTTGTGGGTTTGGTGGATTTCAGATTTGAAAATTTTAGCTCAAAACTTGTGATTTTGTGTCACCCACTTGCAACCTTGTATTAGGAAAGCAACACGTCCAGTATACTTGCTCCGTATATTATCTTTCGGTAAACTACCGTCCGGTTGTAAAGGAAAGCGTTGAACAAGCAACTGTTAAGGCAATGTCCCCTGACATGCTTTTAATTATGGTATATAACGTGTCGGACGCAATTACTATCCTTTGTAGGAGAAATAGTAAAGCTCACCCTTATAATTTTCCGGTATGGCACAAGGTCCTGTCTTTGACCATGCTATGCAACCACCGTTCTTACGGTTGACACCTGATTTGGTTCAGGCGACCTAATGAATTCCAGGTGAATTCCTTGGATTTTACGTTCAATGGTAATGAACGCATTGAAAATGGGTTTTCGGAAAACAAATCGGTTTGTAATTTTGATCAAAATATTTTCTCGTTCAAGCTCGAGTTTAGATATCATTAAATTCCATGAGTTTGTAATTCTCAATCTTTAAGGTCAATCTCTAAGATTGAGTAATATCAGTCTTAAAAGCTGATTTTTAATCTTTAAGGAGATTATCCTTTCTGGGGATCTGATTCATTAGTCTTATCCAGCTAATTTGCACGGTGCCCCTCCATTGTTCGAGATAAATCCTTCTCATGGTTAGGATAAATCTGACCATTTGGTGACCCTGTTTTATGCTGAGGTTCGTGGATTTCCTGCTGATTTTAGAGATGACTTTTCTAGATTTTTCGTCAACCTACAGCTGGTCTGGACGACAACTTCATGACCTAAATCAAGAAGCGCGTTTCTTTTTCGAAAGACTTTACTTCCTTTTAATGATGGAATTGATTCATCGTGTAGATCCATCTTTCTTTTCTTTCATCGGGTAAAACTTTTTAGATTAGTACAAAGCAAAAGTATTTTCAGTTATTTGTACAAAAATATGTGATATATGTTTTGAAAAACTTGGTAAATTTTCCCACACTTGGCTTTTATTTTCCTTTTTATTGTCCTCTATTCCATTTTAAATGAATTTTAACATTTTGGTTTGTTTCTCAGTTTATGTCCTTTCCAAGGTAACAATAATTTCGGTGTTAACACCTAGTTTTATCATTCATAAATATGTATAAACATGATTTTGAGTTCATTTAGTTGAAAATTTTGAAAAATTTTACTAGAAGTGGGTAGTCAGTATATAAGACTAGGGCTGTTCTTTATTATCAGAGAGCACTAGATTCTAATACAACTACTACTTTACTAGTATTTTTAATGGTAACCAAGTGTATGAAGTAAAAAATATTAAAAATCTGAAAGAATTTAACCCCTTCCCACACTTAAGATCTTGCAATGCCCTCATTTGCAAGAAATCAGTAACAATTTAAATTATTGAGGGTGATTAGCGTAGAAATGATTAAATTTTACCAAAGTTTCCAAACATATTTGTGTTTGCTTGCTGAATGATAAATGGTGCATATCATTTGTTCATTCCGTCTTGTTGTTATTACACATATATTTTGCATCTTGTCGTCAAAATTAGTTGCTTTTGCTGAACTTAATGCCTGTCTTTGAAAATGCGTTGTTTTACCCTGTTGTGTACATAAGATAAACTGCAAACATATATACATATTTTTGAAGTTTGGTATATTACCCCACATTAAAAAATTATTAAAATCTAATAATAAAATTTAGAAAATTATAAAAACTAATACAAATCCAACATAAGTATTAAATGTATCAACATTACAAATAATAAAATAAAAAAAAACTAAGTAGACTAGGGATGATACTGATACCAGAAGGGGTTCCATGCATAACCATATGTGCTATAAAATGCTTCTCCTGGGTTATACGTAGGATACGGTGGTTGCATCTCTATAGACCAGGGAGGGAATATGGGCGTTGGGGTAGGAATATAGTTTCTACCTATATGTTGGCAATAAGCTATGATTTGGTTTTGATGAACTTGCCAATCTTCAAATGCTCTATGTCTAGCATTTTCATACTCTTGTGAAGCTATAAACCTTTGCATTTCTGCCATTTCATTTCTCCCTCCTACATTACCTTGCTGTTAGTTTCTCTCAACCTGTGGATGTCTACCATTATATCGTACTGCAGCGTTATTTCGCCTCTTCAAAACTTTAGCACCATGGTATAGATTTAAACCTATTGTATCTTGGGGTTCTGGTTCTTCGATTAATAATCCCCCCCGACTTATATCCACATTGAGATATTCAGCAATCAAAGTAATAAATATACCACCTCCTATTATGCTATGCGGTCTCATCCCCCTAACCATAGCTGATAAATAATAACCCACACAATATGGTATACTTACAGCGCTGTGTGGGTCTCGAATACACATGTGGTAAAACAAATCCTGTTCATTTACCTTTTCCTTATTCTTACCTCTTTGTGTAATCGAATTAGCTAAAAACCTATGAATTACTCTTAATTCAGCTCTATCTATATCCAAATAAGCGTAATTTCCCCCTTTAAATTGGTGATGGCTAGTCATTTGACTCCATACACCATGCGTATCAAAATTTTCGTCTATCTTTCTTCCATTTAGTATCAACCCTCTACAATCGGCAGATGCTAACTCCTCAGGCGTATATATATGTAAGGCCTGAGCCATGTCTAGTAAAGACATGTGTCGCATCGAACCTCCTAACAAAAATCTAATAAAAGATCGATCGGTTAAACTAGCTACCCGATCATTTAACTCTATACTACACAACAATTCTTCACACCATACTTTATATATAGGTCTACGCATGTTAAATAACCGTACCCAATCGTTGAAAGTAGAATTACCATACCTCTGCGCAAGTAATTCCCTAATTGGCCCGGCCAATTCTACAGCTTCTAATGGTCCCCATTCTATGACCCTACGTACCTCAACAGCTTTAGAATGAAGAGTATGCAATACTCTTTGGTATTTTGGATAATCTATCCAACGTCTGTCAAATCTCAAGTTCGGGTGCAAATCTTCTAAGTGCATATCAGAAAATGTCATTACTGGATGAGGTATATCTTGCTTGTAGTAGTTATCCACCTCCTGTTGGTCCGCATTCTCAGGAGGAGCATTGCGAGCTTGGGATGAAGATTCACCCCTTTCAGTCTGCAAAACACATCAAACACAATTTTTGTGCATCCAAATATGCATTAATGTCAGCAAAATCATCAATCAAAATAATTACAATAACATGTCCAATTTATATCAAACTTAAGCTCATTTTCATATTTTTATCAAATCTACACTTTTTCAAATAAGCATATACGAAAATGTTTGCCAAGTTCATAAGCATTCAACTCAAATAACATGTCAAAATAATCATTACTAGCAATTAAACAAGTCTCAATTGGCATTATCTCTCAAAAATCAAGTTCATGAATTTTAGACTTGAAAAAGTCCACTTTAATTCTCAAAATCATGTTTAGGCTCAAAGTTTGGATCATTTAACTACCTAAACATGTTACACTACTTAATTTTGCAACAATTCATGAAAAAATCGGCCATAACCTGTTTATATCAAAAAGCCCCAAATTGCTCAAGAACACAAACCCTAGATTACTCAAAATTTGAAGTTTAAGGCTTCTAATCATGTTAAATAGCATCAATCTAGGTTATACAAGCATAATACATAAGCAATTTAAGCATAATTACACCAAAAAATATCAAAATCGAATTGGGTATAAAATTGCTCAAGAACACCAATTTTCGGATTAAATGGTGTTTAGGTGTAGAAATTTACCGTTTTTCTTGAGTAATTCCTTGATAGCATCCTTCTTAACATGATTTTAGTAAAAGATTTGATGATTAACGGTGAAAAATTGTGAATTTGGGAGTGTTTTCTCGGGTTTTTTTCGGGTGTTATTTCGCAGTATTTTTGTGGTGTGGTGTGTGGACTGATCAGTTTACGTTTTTATTTTTTTCTGGGTTTTGGTCCCTCCGCGAGTCGCGGCAAATTTACCCTTCAAACTCCGCGAGTCGCGGAGTTTGTATTTTTTTTTTTTTTTAACATCTTATACTAATTAAAACAATTAAGTAATTAATTTTAAAATTTTGTTTCCCTTGTTATTTAGGACGAGGTCGTTTCGGAACGATGTCCTAGTCCGTCCCTCGACAAATTTTTAAAATTTGTCTTTTTCAAGCGATTGTTTTAAAAGCTAAGATTTTTGAGTTTTTTAAATGTTTTTGGCATACTTTAAGTCAATAAGAATAAAAATAATGATAATAAAATTTCTCGTCCCTCCCTCGGGTAAAGCAATTTCGGTTCAAAGACCTAGTCTTCAACTTACAACGAATTTTAAAAATCATATTTTTAACTTAACGAAATAAAGTAAATTTTTGTTTTTAAATTCACACAACTTAAATTTAAAATGCATAAAATTAAGAATTCATATAATAAAAATTAAAAATTCACACCAAACTTATATTATATTTTTATTTTTAAACATACAAACTTATATTAAAAAGATTAATTTTTCAAATATTTACAATTTTAAATATATTAATTTTAAAAAGTTTACAATATTAATTTAATATTTATATATTAATTTTTTTAAACAAGGTAAAAATAAAATTAAAAATCTTTTTGGTTTTTTATCCCACTTTAATCAATCAAATATTATCAAAAACATACGCCCCTCTTTTCGGTAAAGTAATTTCGGTTCCATGACCTAATTTAACTCATGAACAATTTTTGAAATATTTTGGGTTGATTGATTAAAGATATTTATACCTTAAGAATAAACGTTAAATTTCGCAGTGATGTAATAAATTTTTGTATGATATCAATAATTTCGGTCGCCAAACCTAATTTTATTCAATACCAATTTAATACTTTATAGCGAACAAATTAGCGTTTATTATCAAAAGGTTAAAAATAAAAATAAAAAATAAAAATAAAAAACTGTACAGACTTACCTGTGAGATAGTATTCTTAGTTATATGATCTATCCCATTCATAAGATAGTCGATTTAATTGGTTTTCCATGGCTACATAGGCGTAACCTCGAGCATTCAGTGTTTTTTCTTCTAAACATATGAACGGTCCGTCTCTGCATAAAGTAACAAATTCGGTGTTTGAATAGGTTTGATTATTTGAACATTTACCTCCATGTGACCATTTTCCGCATTTGTGACATCTTTCAAGGTGTCGTGCTCTTCTTTTCGCTGCAGATTTTGATTTTCCTTTACCAAATTGTAACTTATTATCTTCGCATCTGGATTCTTTTCTTACTCCGTCCAATCTTTCTCTGATTACTGATACTATTTCACTTGGAAGTGTGTCATTATTACATTTAGTTATCAAAGCGTGTAGCATTAGACCATGGTTTAGACTAGTTCTTTAGAGTCTGCTAGGGAAAGACCATTGGGTTCCATTTTCGAGAACTACACGAAAACAGACAATCTAATTCTAACAGAAATACATATTATCCATTAAAGACTTGATTCTCCCCACACTTAGTTAGCTGTGGTATCGAAATTGTGATTAACTTCGTTGTTGACTTCCATCGGACTATCTATGTAATGATTAACTCTGTGACCATTAACTTTACATTCAATCTCATTTGAATTTAATAACTCTACTGTTCCGTATGGGAAAACTCTTTTGACTATGAATGGTCCAGACCATCTTGATTTCAATTTTCCAGGAAATAGCTTGAATCGTGAATTGAAAAGAAGAACTCTGTCTCCTTCTTTAAATTCTTTTGAACTTCTGATTCTTTTATCATGCCATTTCTTCGTTCTTTCTTTATAGATTAACGAATTTTCGTATGCTTCATGTCTTAATTCTTCTAATTCATTTAGTTGACTTAATCGTAGACGTCCAGCTTCATGTAAATCAAGATTACATGTCTTCAAAGCCCAAAATGCTTTGTGTTCAATTTCTACTGAAAGATGACATGCTTTTCCGTAAACGAGTCTAAAAGGTGTGGTTCCAATTGGAGTTTTGTAGGCTGTTCTAAAAGCCCAGAGTGCATCCTCCAATTTAATGGACCATTCCTTCGGATTTGATCCTACGGTTTTCTCTAGAATACATTTTAAAGTTCGGTTGGTATTTTTAACTTGTCCACTTGTTTGTGGATGATAAGCAGTGGAGATTTTATGAGTTACTCTATATCTTTTAAGAACTTTCTCAAGTTGATTATTACAGAAATGAGTACCCCGATCACTTATTAAAGCTTTCGGTGTTCCAAACCTTGCAAAAAGACATTTTAAAAAGTTGACTACAACTCGTGCATCATTAGTTGGGAGAGCTTGTGCTTCCGCCCATTTAGATACATAATCAATGGCAACGAGAATGTAGAGATTATTATGAGATTTTGGAAATGGACCCATAAAGTCAATACCCCAAATGTCAAATACTTCACATACTTGAATGACATTTTGTGGCATTTCATCACGTTGACTTATTTTTTCGGCCCTTTGACAAGCATCACAGGATTTGCAAAGAAGGTGTGCGTCTTTGTAAATTGTAGGCCAATAGAATCCAGCTTCATAAACTTTTCTTGCTGTTAATTGAGGCCCATAATGCCCTCCTGTTGGTCCTGTGTGACAATGGTTTAAGATTTTACTAGCTTCATTTCCAAATACACATCGGCGTATTATTCCATCGGGACAACTTTTAAACAAATGTGGATCTTCCCAGAAATAGTGCTTTATATCACTAAAGAATTTCTTTCGTTTTTGGTATGATAATCCTTTTTCAAGGTATCCACAAACTAAGTAGTTTGCATAGTCTGCAAACCATGGGATTTCATTATAATCTATCTTCAATAGATATTCATCAGGAAAGTTGTCTTGTATGGCCGATTCATTTAGAACTTCTAATTCGGGATTTTCAAGACGAGAAAGATGATCAGCGGCGAGATTTTCTACTCCTTTTTTTTATCTCGGATTTCAATATCGAATTCTTGTAAGAGTAAGATCCAACGGATTAATCTTGGTTTAGCATCTTGTTTCGAAAATAGGTATCTAAGAGCAGAATGGTCGGTATAGACCACCGTTTTAGCTAGAACGAGATATGATCGAAATTTGTCAAAAGCAAAGACAATAGCAAGGAGTTCTTTTTCAGTAGTTGTATAGTTCGTTTGTGCTCCTTGTAACGTCTTACTAGCATAATATATAGGTTGAAATCGTTTTTCAATCCTTTGTCCTAAAACGGCTCCCATTGCAAAATCACTTGCATCGCACATTAGTTCAAACGGTAGATTCCAATTTGGTGTGATCATGATCGGCGCATTAGTGAGTTTCTCTTTAAGAATATTAAAAGATTTGATACATTCATCTGAAAAGATGGATGGAGCATTCTTTTCTAGGAGTTTATTCATAGGAGTGGCAATTTTAGAAAAATCTTTTATGAAATGTCGGTAAAAACCGGCATGCCCTAGAAAACTCCTAACTCCTCTAACATTGGTGGGATGTAGAAGTTTAACAATTACATCTACTTTAGCTCTATCCACTTCAATTCCTTATTTTGAAATTTTATGTCCAAGAACGATGCCTTCTTTAACCATGAAATGGCATTTCTCCCAATTAAGTACTAGATTTGATTGTTCGCATCTAATCAGCATTCGTTCAAGATTAGCTAGACATGATTCAAATGTATCACCGAAGACTGAAAAGTCATCCATAAAAACTTCCATGCATTCTTTTATCATGTCGTGAAAAATCGCCATCATGCACCTTTGAAAGGTTGCAGGGGCGTTGCAAAGTCCAAATGGCATGCGTTTGTAAGCAAAAGTACCATAAGGGCACGTGAATGTGGTTTTCTCTTGATCTTCGGGTGCTATTGGAATTTGAAAATATCCGGAAAATCCATCTAGAAAATAATAGTAACTATTTCCGGCTAATCTTTTCAACATTTGATCAATGAAAGGTAAGGGAAAGTGATCTTTTCTGGTGGCGTCATTTAATTTTCTATAATCAATACACACACGCCATCCTGTTACCGTCCTAGTAGGAATAAGCTCATTTTTCTCATTTGTAATGACAGTCATGCCACCCTTCTTAGGCACGCATTGAACTGGGCTTACCCATGGACTATCAGAAATTGGATAAATTAAACCTGCATCTAGCAGTTTAATTATTTTTTTTTTAACTACATCTTGCATATTCGGATTTAGTCTTCGTTGGCGTTGCACATACGTTTTATGACCTTCTTCCATAAGGATTTTATGTGTGCAATACGAAGGACTTATTCCTTTAATATCATGAATCTTCCATGTAAATAAGCGTATTCCAAATGCTTTGGAAGTGGCTTTAACTCTAATTTCGGTGGTTCTTCTATCGATGATTTATATCGATATCCATTAGCTATAAGTGTACCTAACATTTCAGCTTCATCAATTGGTTCATTACCTTCTCCTAAAGAACATTCTCATGTTCCTTGTAATTCTGGAAATTCTTCTAACAATTCTGCATGTAAATCTATAGTTTGAATATAATAACATGTATCATCTGCAGATTGCGGTTGTTGTATTGCTCTATCAACTGAAAAGGTAACACTCTCATCCTCTATGCTTAGGGTCAATTTCTTACCAAATACGTCTATCATTGCTTTAGCCGTGTTTAAGAATGGTCTTCCTAATATGAGAGGAACTTGAGAATCTTCTTCCATATCCAGAACAACAAAATCTACTGGAAATACTAAAGTATCAACTTTAACTAGCATATTCTCCATTATCCCTCTAGGATATTTTATTGATCTATCGGCTAGTTGTATGCTTATTCTTGTTGGTTTCAATTCTCCAAGGTCTAGTTTAGCGTATAGTGAATACGGCATTAAATTTATACTAGCACCTAAGTCTGCCAATGCTTCTATTGAACTAAGACTACCCAGAAAACATGGAATTGTGAAACTTCCTGGATCAGATAGTTTTTCTGGTATCTTATTCAACAGCACTGCTGAACAATTAGCATTCATAGTAACGGCCGAGAGTTCTTCTATTTTCTTTCTATTTGAGATTAGATCTTTCAAGAATTTAGCATATCTAGGCATTCCTGAAATCACATCAATGAAAGGAAGATTTACCTTTATCTGTTTAAACATATCCAAGAATTTGGATTGCTCGGCTTCAAGTTTCTCTTTCTTCATTTTACTCGGGTAAGGAAGTGGTGGTTGGTATGGTTTAACATAAGGTTTAGCCTTAACTGTCTTATCTTCATTAACCTTTTTCAATTACCGGTTCTTTTTCCTTATCTTGATCAGGTTGTGGTTCTTGTAGAGTAGGAATAGCTTCATCAGAAGTTACAGGTATTTCAGGTGGTTTAAGTGTTGTACCACTTCTTGTGGTAATGGCTTTAGCTGTTTCATTCCGGGGGTTAGCATTTGTATCACTAGGTAGACTTCCCGGTTTTCTTTCACCTATTAACCTTGCTAGGTTACTTACTTCTTGTTCCAAGTTTTGAATAGAAGCTTGTTGATTTCTAAATGCTTGAGCATTTTGTTCATTAGTTTGTTTCTGAGATATGAAAAACTGCGTTTGAGTTTCAACTAGCTTCGTCATCATATCTTCTAAATTTGGCTTTTTATCATCGGTTTGTTGTGGTGGTTTGTTTTGAAAATTAGGTCTTTGCTGATTGTAAGTATTGTTGGATACTTGTTGATTGCTAGGACCTTGTTGGTTGTTATATGGAATATTTCGGTTATAGTTCTAGTTTTGATTGTAAATCGGTCTTGGCGGTTGATAATTATTCTGATAATTATTTCCAGGCCTTTGGTTTATGTATGAAACATTCTCTCTTTGTTCCATTGTTAATTCAATACTGAGACAATCTTTTATCAAATGTGGTCCCCCACACTGCTCACAACTAATTCGTATTGAGTGTATATCTTTAGTCATCTTTTCCATTCGTCTCTCAACAGCATCTATCTTTGCTGAAATGGAATCTAAGTCATGGCTAGAATCGGCTCTAGCTGCTTTAGATGATCTAACGATATCTTTTTCTTGGTGCCACTCATGTGAGTGGGAAGCAGTGTTATCAATAATTTTGTAAGCATCAGTTTCTGTTTTCTTCATAATAGAACCACCAGCTGCTATATCTATGTCCTTCCTTGCAGTGATGTCGCATCCTTGGTAGAATATTTGTACTTTTTGACAGGTGTCTAAACCATGTTGCGGACATCCTCTTAATAATTTTCCAAATCTGGTCCATGCCTCATATAGAGTTTCATTCGGTTTCTGTGTGAACGTAACAATTTCTGCTTGAAGTCTTACAGCTTTAGATGCAGGAAAGAATTGTTTAAGAAATTTTTCAACTAAAACGTCCCATGTATCGATCGCCCCTTCAGGTAACGATTCCAACCAATCTTTGGCTTCTCCCTTTAAAGTCCATGGAAATAACATGAGATATATCTGTTCATCCTCCGCTTCTCTTATTTTAAATAGTGTGCAGATCCTATTAAAGGTACGAAGATGTTCATTTGGATCTTCCTTCGGCGCACCACTAAATTGGCATTGATTAGTCACCATGTGTAGAATTTGTCCTTTGATTTCATAATCTGGCGCATTAATGTCTGGATGAGTAATTGCGTGACCTTGGCCAGTGCGTTTAGCTCTCATTCGATTTTCCATACTTAAAGGTTCTGTTACTTCCATAATTGAATTTGTAGAATAGGAATCACTAGAGGATTCTGATTTAATAGTTCGTTCCTCAACAATCTCTGTTTGAATGATTGGTGGTTCCGGAGAAAAGTTTAGTGGTTCAGGATCTACGAATTGTCCCTGAATATTCTCCGGATTCTCAATTGTGAGGTCGGGTTCAAAAAATGGATTATCAACGGCGACAATATTAGCTAGATGTCTTGATCTAGTTACAGGTGGTGAACGTACAAAAGGTGGTGAACGTCTTGCTCGGTGCATTCACTGAATATCCTATTAGTTTTTTAAGAAGAAAGAAAAATTATTTAAGTTATCCAATTAATAGACTTTTCTGACTTTGCCCACGTTTCGAATAGCCAAAAGATGCAGCAGAGGGGCAGGATTCATTTGGTCTCAATATAATTGAGGACTGTTTGGCTCCAATAACCCGGTCCACATACAAATCCAACTATTACTACGAACCAGAAAATTTTGATGTCTATCAATTTAACCACTTAAAATAAATTTTCGTAACTTTAAGAAATTTAGATAAGAAGTAGAATAAAAATCTATGTCCTAAAACTAGAATAGCGAGAAATAAGAAAGAAAAAGAGCGTGTCGGAAAAAGATCGAAAAAAAATAAAAATTAGAAAGAAAAAGAGTGACTTATAGAACTTAAAAACACTCGACTAACCCAACCTTATTACTATCACTAACTTAAAATTATAATCGCAAATTGAGATTACTAATTGGAATGATAATTGATACATAGGTAAAAGGCGTCTAAAAATATTAAAGCTTACAAGTAAAACTATATCCCAAATGGCAATAACTTAAAAAAAACTAAAACTTAAAAAGGCGTCGCAAAATTCTAAAGCACCTAAATCTTAGTCTAAAGAAAAAGCACTTAAGAGATTTTACGGCAAAGCCTAAAAATCTAGAAATAAAAATATAACTATGGCAAAAACTAAGTTTAACACTAAAAACTAGCGAAAAACACAAATATTACGCTAAATAAATTAAAAAAGGATAAAATATAAAAATATACAAAAAGTTGTAAAAATTACAATTTTTATAAAAATATTATTTTTATATTATTTATTTTATAAAACTATTAATTTTACATTAATTAAACTAATTTAACTAAAATATAAATTAAATAAAAAGAAACTTAAAACTAATTATAATAATAATAAGTAATTAGGGTTAATAATAATAATAATTAATAATTACCCCGTATTTAATGCCTGATTAGGGTTTCTGTCGGCGTGTCAGAGTGGCTCCGCAAGTCATGGTATTCGAAGCAGGAAAACTCCGCGAGTCGCGGGGTTCTAAAATTCAACTCAGGTATAGGATTTAATTCGACGCGTTTTTATTTTTTTTCTTTTTTTTAATATTTTCTGTATTATGCTTTATATTTTCTGTTTTAAATAAAAATATTTATATAATAAAAACTTATATTTAAAAACTAAAATAAAAATAGAACTACTTTATAATTTTATAAATAAAAATCTTAAAACTAGATTTATATATATAAATTTTTTTTTTTTTTTGGTTTTTGATTTTATATTTTAAATAAACACAAAATATTTAAATAAAACTTTTATTTTTATAAAATAAAAATAAAGAAACTTTATAAAACTTAAATATTTAACAAAATCTTAAAAATATTTATATTTTTGTTTTCTTTTTATGTTTTCGAATAATTAAAAACGTATTTTTACAAAAGCGTATTTTAATAAAAATAAACTAAAAATAATTTTTTTTTTTTTATATTTAGCGTTGTGCTTCCGGATTTTAAGCTAGATTCTTCCCCGGCAGTGGCGCCAAAAATAACTTGATGTCAAAGCAGAGGTGTATATAAAATAGCTTATATTTTACAAGGAAATACTATTAAATATTATACAATTTTACACAAGATATTTATTTATTTATAGAATGGATATACTTAAACCTTGCTACAACACTTATAGGCAGTGTACCTAATCGTACAGTAGTGTAATTTTTAGTAAGTCCGGTTCGTTCCACAGGGAAAATCTTTAAACAAAGCTTAACGCTATATTAGTTTACTTTTATAAAAATACAAATATATATATATAAGTAATATTATTATTATTATTATAAAGGGGGGTTTTTACCGTTTAATGACCGGTTTGTCGATTTTAAAACTTTAGTCGCAGTTAAAACAAAATGTAAAATATTAAATAAATAAAAGACTAAATTTAAAGCGTAAAGTAAATAACGATAATGAAATTGCGATAAATAAAAGTAAGATAAAATAAACTTGCGATAATTAAAAGTACGATAATTAAAAGTACAATTAAATATAATAACAATAAAATAAAATGCGATAATTAGAAGTGCAATTAAATATAAAATAAAGGAAATTAAATATGAAATAAAATAATTATGCTTATTTAAACTTCCGTAATCATGATGTTTGACGTGTTGATTTTAGTTTTATGCCCCATGGGTTAATTGTCCTTTGTCCTGGATTATTTAATATGTCCGTCTGGTTTTTGTCCATAACAGTCCATCAGTCATAAATATAAAGTGCGAGTGTCCTCGTCAAATTATTCTTATACCCGAAGTTAAATATTCCAACTAATTGGGGACTTAAACTGTAACAAGATTTTAATACTTTGTTTAATAATTACACCAGGATGTCGACTGAGTGTAACCCAAGGTTTTAATACTTTGTTATCAATTATGCCAAGTGTCCTTGTACATAATTTCACCCCTGTTTTAATTATTCTAGTGGTTATTAATCCATTCCCGTGTCCGGTTAAATGAACGATTATTTGTACATATAAATACCCCGCCCATCGTGTCCGATCGAGTGTATATGGTAATTTATGGGTACGTCCAATTATAAATCTTTATATTAACATTAACAAACTATCATTTAGTTAAACAAATATAAAGCCCCATTAATAGCCCATAGTCTAATTTCCACAAGTGTCGTTCTTTTGTCCAAACCCAATTATGGTACAAAGCCCAATTACCCAATTTTAATTTAGCCCAACATCATGATTACTTCGGATTAAATAAGCATAATAATAACTTAGCTATGAGACATTAATGTAAAAAGGTTGAGCATAACTTACAATGATTAAAAATAGCATAGCGTTACACGGACAGAATTTCGACTTACACCTTTACAACATTCGCTAACATACCCTTATTATTAGGATTTAAAATTAAAATTAAAATTAAAATATAAATATATTTACGTATACATATATAGAGAGAGATTGAATTATGGATATATTGATATTTTTTACGATCAGAATGCGCGAGCTTTATAGGCAGTTTCAACATTTGAGGCTCCGCGACTCGCAGCCCTTTTCTTCTTCAAACTCCGCGAGTCGCGGAGATCGTATTTCCAGCCCACACATCTTTGTCTTTTAATCTGCCGACGGAATTTAATATATAAATATAATATAAATATATAATTTATATAATTAATTATATATTATATTATATTTATATACATAATTAATTTATAACTTTCGGTCCCTTGCGTCGAGCGTTGAGAGTTGACTCTGGTCCCGGTTTCGGATTTTCGAACGTCCTTGCGTACAATTTAATATCTTGTACTTTGCGTTTTGAATCTTGTACTCTTGTAATTTCGAGACGTTTCTTATCAATAATTGGAACCACTTGGATTGTATTTTGTACTTTTAAGCTTTTTGGACCTTTGCGTCTTCAATTCGTCGAATCTGTCTTTTGTCTTCACATTTTTATTGTTTAAACGAATATCACTTTTAAATAGAACAATTGCAACTAAAAGCTTGTCTTTCTTGAGGAATAATGCTATGAAATATATGTTCGTTTTTAGCATTATCACTAGGTTATGAAACCGAAATTACTTTACCGAAAAGAGGGGCGTATATTTTTGATAATATTTGATTGATTAAAGTTGGATAAAAGACCAAAAAGATTTTTAATTCTATTTTTACTTTGTTTTTAAAATTAATATTAAAATAATATTGTAAACTTTTTAAATCAATATATTTAAAATTGTAAATATTTGGAAAATTAATATTTTTAATATAAGTTTGTATGTATAAAACCAAAAATATAATACAAGTTTAGTGAGAATCTTTAAATTTTATTAATATGAATTTTTAATTTTATGCATTTTAAATTTAAGTTTGGTGTGAATTTAAAAACAAAAATTTACTTTATTTCGTTAAGTTAAAAATATAATTTTTAAAATTCGTCGTGAGTTGAAGACTAGGTCGTTGAACCGAAATTGCTCTACCCAAGGGAGGGACGAGAACTTTTATTATCATTATTTTTAATCTTATTGAATTAAAGTATGCCAAAAATATTTAAAAAACCCAAAAAAAAAAAATCTTTACTTTTAAAAACCGCGCTTTGAATTGACAAATTTTAAAATTTTGTCGAGAGACGGACTAGGACAACGATCCGAAATGCCCTCATCCTAAAAAGAAACAAATTTTTAAAATTTTATTAATTTTATGTTTTATTAAGTATAACCTTTTTTTTTTAAAAAAAAAGCAATTTTCACTGTACCCGGACCCCCATGCGATCGCATGGGGTTTACACTTCAACTCCATGCGATCGCATGGAGCTGAAAAACTGGCCAGGATCAAAAACTCTCAGCGAGCTGTTCTTCACACCACAACATACACAAATACACGAAAATACCCCAAAATACTCTCAAAATTTCACCAAAATTCACCGTAATTCGTCAAATTTTTCGCTCTAATCATGAAATTGTTCAGAAGCTTTTCAAAGAAGGTAAAAATTACACCCCTAAACTCATAAATTTTCTAGTTTTTGTGATAATTACCAATATTTTACCTAATGCAATTTTGTTAATTTCTAGTGTAATTAGTGTTAAATTGTTAGTATTTTATGCATGTATAACCTAGATTGATGCTATTTAACATGATTTGAAGCCAAAAACTTCAAAATTTTTAGAAATCTAGGGTTTGTGTTCTTGAGCAATTTGGGGCTTTTTGATATAAACAGGTTATGGCCGATTTTTGTCATGAATTGTTGCTAAATTAAGTAGTGTAACATGTTTAGGTAGTTAAATGATCCAAACTTTGATCCTAAACATGATTTTTGGAGATTAAAGTAGACTTTTTAAGTCTAAAATTCATGAACTTGATTAATTTGATATAATTGCCATTTGAGACTTGTTTAATTGCTAGTAATGATTATTTTGACATGTTATTTGAGTTAAATGCTTATGAACTTTGTCTACATTTTCATATGTGCTTATTTGAAAAAGTGTAGAATTGTAAAAATTGTGAAAATGCGTATAAGTTTAAGTTTGATTTAACATGTTATTGTGGTTAATTTAAGTTGTTATTTTGCTAACACTAATGCATATTTGGATGCACAAATTTTGTGTTTAATGTGTTTTGCAGAGAGCCGATACTGGAGGTTCAGGATCATCATCATCTAGACGACCTGCTCCAGCACCAGAACCAGAACCAGAAATGCAATACGAGCCAGAACCCGAACAAGTACCACAACAGGAACAACAACATCAGCCTGATCAACATGTACCTTATTATGATCCACAACAGTTACCTAATGAATTCATAGTATTTCCGATGCATCCGCCTGTAGAATACCCAACGATTCCTGAACACACGTTGCATCCTAATCTGAGATTTGATAGACGATGGAGAGATTACCCGGCATATCAAAGTAATAAATTTAAATTGGTAACAAAAGAGGTAGAGGTGCCGAGGGTAATTGATTGGAATCCTTTGGAAACGGTCCATCTAGCTGACCGTGTTAGACAGCATTTGATTCAAAGGTATGGCAGTTCTTCTTTTACAGATTGGGAACATCTTTTCAACATTCGTAGACCTGTATATAAGGAATGGTGTGTTGAGTTGATGAGTACTATAGCGTTAAATGTAGATGTAGATAGGTTAGATGATAGAAGTTTTCTTAGATTTATCCTTGGCGGTAGGATGTACAGAATGTCCATGATGGACATGGCCAGGGCATTACAGATTTACACTCCTACTGAATTGCTACTACCCGATTGTATGAGTTTGATTTATCGTGGTGAAAGGGTAGATAGGAACTTTGACGCGAACGCCGTTTGGAGGCGTATGTCAAACTATAATGTTTTTACACTGGGAGGAAAACACTCCTATTTACATATTAACAAAGCCGAGCTTCGTGTAATTCACAGATTTTTGGCTAACTCGATTACACAGAGAGGTCACAATAAGAAGAAAATGACCTTACATGATTTATTTTACCTAAAGTGTATTCGAGACCCGAGAAGCTTTGTTAATATCCCTTACTGTGTTGGTTTTTATTTATCTAAAATGGTAGAAGGAATGCAGGACGGGAGTATAATAGGAGGAGATATTTTTGTTACTCTCATTGGAGAGTATTTAGATGTTGATAGGAACCAAGGGGGTCCATTACAGGTTTGTAGAGAACAGGATGAAACCATAGGATTGCGGGTGCTAAGGTATTGAAGAGTAGACGCAACCAGGCAGTTCCCTATGAAGGTAATCATCCTCAGGTAGAGAGAGGCTCAGATGAGGAAATGGAGGAAGCGGAAGACATTAGGGATGTCTTTCGAGATGATATTCTTGACGTCCACGTTCGTATAGATGAGGAAGCAATGACGAACGCGGCCAGACATAGTATGTATGAGCAGTGGAACTCCGAGCGAGTATACGAGGATTATAGGCGACGCCAACACGATAGCTGGTTAGTTCATCAGCACCAAATCATGACCCAGCTATCATATCAGGTACCAAATAATTACGTGCCTACTCGACCTACTCATTTTCCGCCACACAACCCCGACATCCGACCACCCTTTAACCGAAATGACTATAACCAAGCCTATCAGAACACCTATAAACAACAATGGAACCCACCTGACGAGATGAACTGGAACCCCTATCCAGACTGATTTGGTTCCATTGGTTATTTTTATGATTTTTATATTTTTATCTTTTTACTTATTCATGTTTAAACTTATGTTATTGGATATATTTGTGTAATTTTTATCATTTTTATTAATATTGTGTACTAATATTTCCCATTTAGGATTTGAAAGTATGAAAGTGGGATTTTAAGTCCCATTTCAAATTTCCATGCATGTTTATATTTGTATTGTATGTATATTGTCGATTGTACAAAACAGGGTAAAACAGCGCATTTTCAAAGACTGGCATTAAGTTCAGCAAAAGCTAGTGCTTTTGACGACAAAACGAAAAATAAATGTGATGTAACAACAAGACGGAATGAACAAATAATGTGCTCCATTTATCATTCAGCAAACAAACGCCAATATGTTTGGAAACTTTGGTAAAATTTAATTATTTTTTCTACGCTAATCACCCTCAATAATTTAAATTGTTACTGATTTCTTGCAAATGAGGGCATTGCAAGATCTTAAGTGTGGGAAGGAGTTAAATTCTTTCGGATTTTTAAAATTTTTAACTTAAACACTTGGTTACCATTAAAAATACTAGTAACGTAGTAGTTGTATTAGAATATAGTGCTCTCTGATAACAAAGAACAGCCCTAGTCTTATATACTGACAACCCATTTCTAGTAAAATTTTTCAAAATTTTTAATTAAATGAACTCAAAATCATGTTTATACATATTTATGATAGATAAAACTAGGTGTTAACACCGAAATTATTGTTACCTTGGAAAGGACATAAATTGAGAAACAAACTAAAATGTTAGAATTCATTTAAAATGGAATAGAGGACAATAAAAAGGCAAATAAAAGAAAATAAAAGCCAAGTGTGGGAAAATTTACCAAGTTATTTAAAACATAAGTCACATATTTTTGTAACAAAAAAATGAAGATACTTTTGCTTTGGACTAAACTAAACAGTTTTACCCGATTTACTGTAATATATTTGAAAAAAAGATGGATCTACAGGATGAATCAATTCCATCATTAAAAGGAAGTAAAGTCTTCCGAAAAAGACACGCGCTTCTTGATTTAGGTCATGAAGTTGTCGTCCAGACCAGCTGTAGGTTTACGAAAAATCTAGAAAAGTCATCACTAAAATCAGCAGGAAATCCACGGACCTCAGCATCAAACAGGGTCGCCAAGTGGTTAGACTTATCCTAACCATGAGAGGATCTGTCTCGTAAAATGGGGAGGACGCCGTGCAAATTAGCTGGATAAGACTAATGAATCAGATCCCCAGAAAGGATAATCTCCTTAAAGATCAAAAATCAGCTTTTAAGCCTGATATTACTCAATCCTAGAGATTGACCTTAAAGATTGAGAATTACAAACTCATGGAATTCAATGATATCTAAACTCGAGCTTGAATGAGAAAATATTATGATCAAAATTACAAACCGATTTGTTTTCTGAAAACCTATTTTTAATGCGTTCATTACCATTGAACGTAAAATCCTAAGAATTCACCTGGAATTTATTAGGTCACCTGAACTAAACGGGTGTCAACCGTAAGAACGGTGGTTGCATAGCATGGTCAAAGACAGGACCTTGTGTGAAATGTCCCGTTCTTATTGATTAAAAACGTTCCATATTAATTGATTTCGTTGCGAGGCTTTGACCTCTATATGAGACGTTTTTCAAAGACTGCATTCATTTTAAAACAAACCATAACCTTTATTTCATCAATAAAGGTTTAAAAAGCTTTACGTAGATTATCAAATAATGATAATCTAAAATATCCTGTTTACACACGACCATTACATAATGGTTTACAATACAAATATGTTACAACAAAATAAGTTTCTTGAATGCAGTTTTACACAATATCATACAAACATGGACTCCAAATCTTGTCCTTATTTAAGTATGCGACAGCGGAAGCTCTTAATAATCACCTGAGAATAAACATGCTTAAAACGTCAACAAAAATGTTGGTGAGTTATAGGTTTAACCTATATATATCAAATCATAATAATAGACCACAAGATTTCATATTTCAATACACATCCCATACATAGAGATAAAAATCAATCATATGGTGAACACCTGGTAACCGACATTAACAAGATGCATATATAAGAATATCCCCATCATTCCG
This sequence comes from Rutidosis leptorrhynchoides, assembly GCF_046630445.1. Classification (NCBI taxonomy): domain Eukaryota; kingdom Viridiplantae; phylum Streptophyta; class Magnoliopsida; order Asterales; family Asteraceae; genus Rutidosis; species Rutidosis leptorrhynchoides. Next base: position 61,882,994 of record NC_092334.1, read on the forward strand.
GGACACCCTTCGGATATGATATAAATTTCGAAGTACTAAAGCATCCGGTACTTTGGATGGGGTTTGTTAAGCCCAATAGATCTATCTTTAGGATTCGCGTCAATTAGGGTGTCTGTTCCCTAATTCTTAGATTACCAGACTTAATAAAAAGGGGCATATTCAATTTCGATAATTCAACCATAGAATGTAGTTTCACGTACTTGTGTCTATTTTGTAAATCATTTATAAAACCTGCATGTATTCTCATCCCAAAAATATTAGATTTTAAAAGTGGGACTATAACTCACTTTCACAGATTTTTACTTCGTCGGGAAGTAAGACTTGGCCACTGGTTGATTCACGAACCTATAACAATATATACATATATATATCAAAGTATGTTCAAAATATATTTACAATACTTTTAATATATTTTGATATTTTAAGTTTATTAAGTCAGCTGTCCTCGTTAGTAACCTACAACTAGTTGTCCACAGTTAGATGTACAGAAATAAATCGATAAATATTATCTTGAATCAATCCACGACCCAGTGTATACGTATCTCAGTATTGATCACAACTCAAACTATATATAATTTGGAATCAACCTCAACCCTGTATAGCTAACTCCAACATTCACATATAGAGTGTCTATGGTTGTTCCGAAATATATATAGATGTGTCAACATGATAGGTCGAAACATTGTATACGTGTCTATGGTATCTCAAGATTACATAATATACAATACAAGTTGATTAAGTTATGGTTGGAATAGATTTTTTACCAATTTTCACGTAGCTAAAATGAGAAAAATTATCCAATCTTGTTTTACCCATAACTTCTTCATTTTAAGTCCGTTTTGAGTGAATCAAATTGTTATGGTTTTATATTGAACTCTATTTTATGAATCTAAACAGAAAAAGTATAGGTTTATAGTCGGAAAAATAAGTTACAAGTCGTTTTTGTAAAGGTAGTCATTTCAGTCGAAAGAACGACGTCTAGATGACCATTTTAGAAAACATACTTCCACTTTGAGTTTAACCATAATTTTTGGATATAGTTTCATGTTCATAATAAAAATCATTTTCTCAGAATAACAACTTTTAAATCAAAGTTTATCATAGTTTTTAATTAACTAACCCAAAACAGCCCGCGGTGTATATACCAATAGTACATACATCTAAAAGCTGTGTATTGTACGAGTACGAATACGGGTGCATACGAGTAGAATTGTTGATGAAACTGAACGAGGATGTAATTGTAAGCATTTTTGTTAAGTAGAAGTATTTTGATAAGTGTATTGAAGTCTTTCAAAAGTGTATAAATACATATTAAAACACTACATGTATATACATTTTAACTGAGTCATTAAGTCATCGTTAGTCGTTACATGTAAGTGTTGTTTTGAAACCTTTAGATTAACGATCTTGTTAAATGTTGTTAACCCAATGTTTATAATATCAAATGAGATTTTAAATTATTATATTATCATGATATTATCATGTATGAATATCTCTTAATATGATATATATATATATATATATATATATATATATATATACATTAAATGTCTTTACAACGATAATCGTTACATATATGTCTCGTTTAAAAATCATTAAGTTAGTGGTCTTGTTTTTACATATGTAGTTCATTGTTAATATACTTAATGATATGTTTACTTATCATAGTATCATGTTAACTATATATATATCCATATATATGTCATCATATAGTTTTTACAAGTTTTAACGTTCGTGAATCACCGGTCAACTTTGGTGGTAAATTGTCTATATGAACATTTTTCAATTAATCAAGTCTTAACAAGTTTGATTGCTTAACATGTTGGAAACATTTAATCATGTAAATATCAATCTCAATTAATATATATAAACATGGAAAAGTTCGGGTCACTACAGTACCTACCCATTAAATAAATTTTGTCCCGAAATTTTAAGCTGTTGAAGGTGTTGACGAATCTTCTGGAAATAGATGCGGGTATTTCTTCTTCATCTGATCTTCACGCTCCCAGGTGAACTCGGGTCCTCTACGAGCATTCCATTGAACCTTAACAATTGGTATCTTGTTTTGCTTAAGTCTTTTAACCTCACGATCCATTATTTCAACGGGTTCTTCGATGAATTGAAGTTTTTCGTTGATTTGGATTTCATCTAACGGAATAGTAAGATCTTCTTTAGCAAAACATTTCTTCAAATTTGAGACGTGGAAAGTGTTATGTACAGCCGCGAGTTGTTGAGGTAACTCAAGTCGGTAAGCTACTGGTCCGACACGATCAATAATCTTGAATGGTCCAATATACCTTGGATTTAATTTCCCTCATTTACCAAATCGAACAACGCCTTTCCAAGGTGCAACTTTAAGCATGACCATCTCTCCAATTTCAAATTCTATATCTTTTCTTTTAATGTCAGCGTAGCTCTTTTGTCGACTTTGGGCGGTTTTCAACCGTTGTTGAATTTGGATGATCTTCTCGGTAGTTTCTTGTATAATCTCCGGACCCGTAATCTGTCTATCCCCCACTTCACTCCAACAAATCGGAGACCTGCACTTTCTACCATAAAGTGCTTCAAACGGCGCCATCTCAATGCTTGAATGGTAGCTGTTGTTGTAGGAAAATTCTGCTAACGGTAGATGTCGATCCCAACTGTTTCCGAAATCAATAACACATGCTCGTAGCATGTCTTCAAGCGTTTGTATCGTCCTTTCGCTCTGCCCATCAGTTTGTGGATGATAGGCAGTACTCATGTCTAGACGAGTTCCTAATGCTTGCTGCAATGTCTGCCAGAATCTTGAAATAAATCTGCCATCCCTATCAGAGATAATAGAGATTGGTATTCCATGTCTGGAGACGACTTCCTTCAAATACAGTCGTGCTAACTTCTCCATCTTGTCATCTTCTCTTATTGGCAGGAAGTGTGCTGATTTGGTGAGACGATCAACTATTACCCAAATAGTATCAAAACCACTTGCAGTCCTTGGCAATTTAGTGATGAAATCCATGGTAATGTTTTCCCATTTCCATTCCGGGATTTCAGGTTGTTGAAGTAGACCTGATGGTTTCTGATGCTCAGCTTTGACTTTAGAACACGTCAAACATTCTCCTACGTATTTAGCAACATCAGCTTTCATACCCGGCCACCAAAAATATTTCTTGAGATCCTTGTACATCTTCCCCGTTCCAGGATGTATTGAGTATCTGGTTTTATGAGCTTCTCTAAGTACCATATCTCTCATATCTCCAAATTTTGGTACCCAAATCCTTTCAGCCCTATACCGGGTTCCGTCTTCCCGAATATTAAGATGTTTCTCCGATCCTTTGGGTATTTCATCCTTTAAATTTCCCTTTTTTAAAACTCCTTGTTGCGCCTCCTTTATTTGAGTAGTAAGGTTATTATGAATCATTATATTCATAGATTTTACTCGAATAGGTTCTCTGTCCTTCCTGCTCAAGGCATCGGCTACCACATTTGCCTTCCCCGGGTGGTAACGAATCTCAAAGTCGTAATCATTCAATAATTCAATCCACCTACGCTGCCTCATATTCAGTTGTTTCTGATTAAATATGTGTTGAAGACTTTTGTGGTCGGTATATATAATACTTTTGACCCCATATAAATAGTGCCTCCAAGTCTTTAATGCAAAAACAACCGCGCCTAATTCCAAATCATGTGTCGTATAATTTTGCTCGTGAATCTTCAATTGTCTAGACTCATAAGCAATCACCTTCGTTCGTTGCATTAATACACAACCGAGACCTTGCTTTGATGCGTCACAATAAATCACAAAATCATCATTCCCTTCAGGCAATGACAATATAGGTGCCGTAGTTAGCTTTTTCTTCAATAACTGAAACGCTTTCTCTTGTTCATCCTTACATTCAAATTTCTTCCCTTTATGCGTTAATGCAGTCAAGGGTTTTGCTATTCTGGAAAAGTCTTGGATGAACCTTCTGTAGTAACCAGCTAGTCCTAAAAACTGGCGTATGTGTTTCGGAGTTTTCGGGGTTTCCCACTTTTCAACAGTTTCTATCTTTGCCGGATCCACCTTAATACCTTCTTTGTTCACTATGTGACCGAGGAATTGAACTTCTTCCAACTAAAATGCACACTTTGAAAACTTAGCGTACAATTCTTCCTTCCTCAATACTTCTAACACCTTTCTCAAATGTTCACCGTGTTCTTGATCATTCTTTGAGTAAATAAGTATGTCATCAATGAAAACAATGACAAACTTGTCAAGGTATGGTCCACACACTCGCTTCATAAGGTCCATGAACACAGCTGGTGCATTAGTTAAACCAAACGGCATGACCATAAACTCGTAATGACCGTAACGTGTTCTGAAAGCAGTCTTTGGAATATCATCTTCTTTCACCCGCATTTGATGATACCCGGAACGTAAGTCAATCTTTGAATAAACAGACGAGCCTTGTAGTTGATCAAATAAGTCATCGATTCTCGGTAGTGGGTAGCGGTTCTTGATGGTAAGTTTGTTCAACTCTCGGTAGTCGATACACAACCTGAATGTACCATCTTTCTTCTTGACAAACAAAACAGGAGCTCCCCACGGTGATGTGCTTGGTCGAATGAAACCACGCTCTAAAAGTTCTTGTAATTGGCTTTGCAGTTCTTTCATCTCGCTGGGTGCAAGTCTGTAAGGAGCACGAGCTATTGGTGCAGCTCCTGGTACAAGATCTATTTGAAATTCAACGAATCGATGTGGGGGTAATCCCGGTAATTCTTTCAGAAATACATCGGGAAATTCTTTTGCAATGGGAACATCATTGATGCTCTTTTCTTCAGTTTGTACTTTCTCGACGTGTGCTAGAACAGCATAGCAACCTTTTCTTATTAGTTTTTGTGCCTTCAAATTACTAATAAGATGTAGCTTCGTGTTGCCCTTTTCTCCGTACACCATTAAGGGTTTTCCTTTTTCTCGTATAATGCGAATTGCATTTTTGTAACAAACGATCTCTGCTTTCACTTCTTTCAACCAGTCCATACTGATTATCACATCAAAACTCCCTAACTCTACTGGTATCAAATCAATCTTAAATGTTTCGCTAACCAGTTTAATTTCTCGATTCCGACATATATTATCTGCTGAAATTAATTTACCATTTGCTAATTCGAGTAAAAATTTACTATCCAAAGGCGTCAATGGACAACTTAATTTAGCACAAAAATCTCTACTCATATAGCTTCTATCCGCACCCGAATCAAATAAAACGTAAGCAGATTTATTGTCAATAAGAAACGTACCCGTAACAAGCTCCGGGTCTTCCTGTGCCTCTGCCGCATTAATATTGAAAACTCTTCCGCGGCCTTGTCCATTCGTGTTCTCCTGGTTCGGGCAATTTCTAATAATGTGGCCCGGTTTTCCACATTTATAACAAACTACATTGACATAACTTGCTCCGACACTACTTGCTCCGCCATTACTCGTTCCGACACCATTTGTTCCTTTCGTTCTATTAACCCCTGGTCCGTAGACCTCACACTTCGCCGCGCTATGACCATTTCTTTTACACTTGTTGCAAAATTTGGTGCAGAACCCCGAGTGATACTTTTCACACCTTTGGCATAGCTGCTTCTGATTGTTGTTGTTGTTGCGGTTATTATTGTTGTTGGGATGATTGTTGTAGTTGCTGTTGTTGTTGTTGTTGTTGTTGTTGGGCCGTTTGTTGTAGTTGCGATTGATGTTGCGATTGTTGGGGTAATTGTTGCGATTATTGTTGTAATTGCTGTTGTTGTTGTATTGGTGATTCTTATCACCGTTTTCCTCCCACTTTCTTTTGACTTACTTCACATTGGCCTCTTCAGCAGTCTGTTCTTTAATTCTTTCTTCAATCTGGTTCACTAGTTTGTGAGCCATTCTACATGCCTGTTGTATGGAGGCGGGCTCGTGTGAACTTATATCTTCTTGGATTCTTTCCGGTAATCCTTTCACAAACGCGTCGATCTTCTCTTCCTCATCTTCGAATGCTCCCGGACACAATAGGCACAATTCTGTGAATCGTCTTTCGTACGTGGTAATATCAAATCCTTGGGTTCGTAACCCTCTAAGTTCTGTCTTGAGCTTATTGACCTCGGTTCTGGGACGGTACTTCTCGTTCATCAAGTGCTTGAATGCTGACCACGGTAGTGCGTATGCATCGTCTTGTCCCACTTGCTCTAAATAGGTATTCCACCATGTTAACGCAGAACCTGTGAAGGTATGAGTAGCGTACTTCACTTTGTCCTCTTCAGTACACTTACTTATGGCAAACACCGATTCGACCTTCTCGGTCCACCGTTTCAATCCGATCGGTCCTTCGGTTCCATCAAATTCCAAAGGTTTGCAGGCAGTGAATTCTTTGTAGGTGCATCCTACACGATTTCCTGTACTGCTAGATCCAAGGTTATTGTTGGTATATAGCGCAGCCTGTACTGCGGCTATGTTTGAAGCTAGAAAAGTACGGAATTCCTCTTCATTCATATTCACGGTGTGTCGAGTAGTCGGTGCCATTTCCTTCAAAATAGTTAAATGGAACAAGTTAATCATACAGAATATTAAGAGTAGTTAATAGTATTTCGTAGCATAATATGAACTCATTTATAAAAGCTTTTTCTTCATATTAGCGTTTTATAAGTTTAAATTCGGGTAGTACCTACCCGTTAAGTTCATACTTAGTAGCTAATATACAATTCAACTACTACAATTCTATATGAAAAACTGATTATAATAATATTTCGCTTTCAAACTTTTACACAATATTTTACAAACTTACAATACCGCTTATTTTACATATAGCATGAAATATAGCACACAATAAATTTGATACAAGATGGTTGTGAAGATAATTCTAGCTAGTACACAAGTCGTTCAGCAAAGGCAATAAAGACACGTAATTTATACGTCCAGAAACAAGTCATGCATTCTGGTTTTACTAGGATTACTTCCCATCCTTGGTCTTGTGGAACATAACCGTTATGGCCGTTGATAAGACAGCGTGTTGTAACGTCGTCAAAGGGACGAGGGTTACGTAATGTCCAACAGTCCCGTAACAATCTAAAAACCTCATTTCTTACCCCAATTACCGACTCCGTCACTTGTGGGAACGTTTTGTTTAATAGTTGTAGCCCGATGTTCTTGTTCTCACTTTGGTGAGAAGCGAACATTACTAATCCGTAAGCATAACATGCTTCTTTATGTTGCATGTTAGCCGCTTTTTCTAAATCACGAAGTCCAATATTCGGATATATTGAGTCAAAATAATTTCTTAACCCATTGCATAAAATAGCATTTGGGTTCCCCGCAATATATGCGTCAAAGTAAACACATCGTAACTTATGGATTTCCCAATGTGATATCCCCCATCTTTCGAACGAAAGCCTTTTATAAACTAAGGCATTCTTGGAACGTTCTTCGAATGTCTTACAAACTGATCTCGCCTTAAATAGTTGTGCCGAAGAATTCTGACCGACTCTAGACAAGATTTCATCAATCATGTCTCCGGGTAGGTCTCTTAAAATATTGGGTTGTCTATCCATTTTGTGTTTTTATACTGTAAAATAGACAATAGTTAGATTCATAAAAAAAAAATACTTATTAATACAAGCAATTTTTACATATATCTTAAAGCATAAGCACACTATATTACATATATTACACCACACGAATACAACTATCTTATTCCGACTCGCTTGTTTCTTCTTTTTCAGTTTTGGTTCGTTTTGCCAAGTTTCTAGGGATATATGATGTTCCCCTAATACGAGCCGTCGTTTTCCACATTAGTTTAGAAAAACCTGATGGTTTAGAGGTTCCCGGGTCATTGTTACAACTTAAGGACTTCGGGGGTTGACGATACATATAAAATTCATCGGGGTTGGAATTAGATTTCTCTATTTTTATGCCCTTTCCCTTATTATTTTCTTTTGCCTTTTTAAATTCAGTTGGGGTAATTTCTATAACATCATCGGAATTCTCGTCGGAATCCGATTCATCGGAGAATTGGTAATCCTCCCGATATTTTGCTTCCTTGGCGGAAACACCATTGACCATAATTAACCTTGGTCGGTTGGTTGAGGATTTTCTTTTACTTAATCGTTTTATTATTTCCCCCACCGGTTCTATTTCTTCATCCGGTTCCGATTCTTCTTCCGGTTCCGATTCTTCTTCCGGTTCTGACTCTTCTTCCGGTTCCTCTTCGGGAACTTGTGAATCAGTCCACGAATCATTCCAATTTACATTTGACTCTTCATTATTATTAGGTGAGTCAATGGGACTTGTTCTAGAGGTAGACATCTATCACATAATATCAAACGCGTTAAGAGATTAATATATCACATAATATTCACATGTTAAAAATATATAGTTTCCAACAAAATTTGTTAAGCAATCATTTTTTAAGTAAACACGGTCGAAGTCCAGACTCACTAATGCATCCTAAAAAACTCGATAAGACACACTAATGCAAAATTCTGGTTCTCTAAGACCAACGCTCGGATACCAACTGAAATGTCCCGTTCTTATTGATTAAAAACGTTCCATATTAATTGATTTCGTTGCGAGGTTTTGACCTCTATATGAGACGTTTTTCAAAGACTGCATTCATTTTAAAACAAACCATAACCTTTATTTCATCAATAAAGGTTTAAAAAGCTTTACGTAGATTATCAAATAATGATAATCTAAAATATCATGTTTACACACGACCATTACATAATGGTTTACAATACAAATATGTTACAACAAAATAAGTTTCTTGAATGCAGTTTTTACACAATATCATACAAACATGAACTCCAAATCTTGTCCTTATTTAAGTATGCGACAGCGGAAGCTCTTACTAATCACCTGAGAATAAACATGCTTAAAACGTCAACAAAAATGTTGGTGAGTTATAGGTTTAACCTATATATATCAAATCATAATAATAGACCACAAGATTTCATATTTCAATACACATCCCATACATAGAGATAAAAATCATTCATATGGTGAACACCTGGTAACCGACATTAACAAGATGCATATATAAGAATATCCCCATCATTCCGGGACACCCTTCGGATATGATATAAATTTCGAAGTACTAAAGCATCCGGTACTTTGGATGGGGTTTGTTAAGCCCAATAGATCTATCTTTAGGATTCGCGTCAATTAGGGTGTCTGTTCCCTAATTCTTAGATTACCAGACTTAATAAAAAGGGGCATATTCGATTTCGATAATTCAACCATAGAATGTAGTTTCACGTACTTGTGTCTATTTTGTAAATCATTTATAAAACCTGCATGTATTCTCATCCCAAAAATATTAGATTTTAAAAGTGGGACTATAACTCACTTTCACAGATTTTTACTTCGTCGGGAAGTAAGACTTGGCCACTGGTTGATTCACGAACCTATAACAATATATACATATATATCAAAGTATGTTCAAAATATATTTACAATACTTTTAATATATTTTGATATTTTAAGTTTATTAAGTCAGCTGTCCTCGTTAGTAACCTACAACTAGTTGTCCACAGTTAGATGTACAGAAATAAATCGATAAATATTATCTTGAATCAATCCACGACCCAGTGTATACGTATCTCAGTATTGATCACAACTCAAACTATATATAATTTGGAATCAACCTCAACCCTGTATAGCTAACTCCAACATTCACATATAGAGTGTCTATGGTTGTTCCGAAATATATATAGATGTGTCGACATGATATGTCGAAACATTGTATATGTGTCTATGGTATCTCAAGATTACATAATATACAATACAAGTTGATTAAGTTATGGTTGGAATAGATTTGTTACCAATTTTCACGTAGCTAAAATGAGAAAAATTATCCAATCTTGTTTTACCCATAACTTCTTCATTTTAAATCCGTTTTGAGTGAATCATATTGCTATGGTTTTATATTGAACTCTATTTTATGAATCTAAACAGAAAAAGTATAGGTTTATAGTCGGAAAAATAAGTTACAAGTCATTTTTGTAAAGGTAGTCATTTCAGTCGAAAGAACGACGTCTAGATGACCATTTTAGAAAACATACTTCCACTTTGAGTTTAACCATAATTTTTGGATATAGTTTCATGTTCATAATAAGAATCATTTTCTCAGAATAACAACTTTTAAATCAAAGTTTATCATAGTTTTTAATTAACTAACCCAAAACAGCCCGCGGTGTTACTACGACGGCGTAAATCCGGTTTTACGGTGTTTTTCGTGTTTCCAGGTTTTAAATCATTAAGTTTGCATATCATATAGATATAGAACATGTGTTTAGTTGATTTTAAAAGTCAAGTTAGAAGGATTAACTTTTGTTTGCGAACAAGTTTAGATTAACTAAACTATGTTCTAGTGATTACAAGTTTAAACCTTCGAATAAGATAGCTTTATATGTATGAATCGAATGATGTTATGAACATCATTACTACCTTAAGTTCCTTGGATAAACCTACTGGAAAAGAGAAAAATGGATCTAGCTTCAACGGATCCTTGGATGGCTCGAAGTTCTTGAAGCAGAATCATGACACGAAAACAAGTTCAAGTAAGATCATCACTTGAAATAAGATTGTTATAGTTATAGAAATTGAACCAAAGTTTGAATATGATTATTACTTTGTATTAGAATGATAACCTACTGTAAGAAACAAAGATTTCTTGAGGTTGGATGATCACCTTACAAGATTGGAAGTGAGCTAGCAAACTTGAAAGTATTCTTGATTTTATGTAATTAGAACTTGTAGAATATATGAAGAACACTTAGAACTTGAAGATAGAACTTGAGAGAGATCAATTAGATGAAGAAAATTGAAGAATGAAAGTGTTTGTAGGTGTTTTTGGTCATTGGTGTATGGATTAGATATAAAGGATATGTAATTTTGTTTTCATGTAAATAAGTCATGAATGATTACTCATATTTTTGTAATTTTATGAGATATTTTTTGCTAGTTGCCAAATGATGGTTCCCACATGTGTTAGGTGACTCACATGGGCTGCTAAGAGCTGATCATTGGAGTGTATATACCAATAGTACATACATCTAAAAGCTGTGTATTGTACGAGTACGAATACGGGTGCATACGAGTAGAATTGTTGATGAAACTGAACGAGGATGTAATTGTAAGCATTTTTGTTAAGTAGAAGTATTTTGATAAGTGTATTGAAGTCTTTCAAAAGTGTATAAATACATATTAAAACACTACATGTATATACATTTTAACTGAGTCATTAAGTCATCGTTAGTCGTTACATGTAAGTGTTGTTTTGAAACCTTTAGGTTAACGATCTTGTTAAATGTTGTTAACCCAATGTTTATAATATCAAATGAGATTTTAAATTATTATATTATCATGATATTATCATGTATGAATATCTCTTAATATGATATATATATATATACATTAAATGTCTTTACAACGATAATCGTTACATATATGTCTCGTTTAAAAATCATTAAGTTAGTAGTCTTGTTTTTACATATGTAGTTCATTGTTAATATACTTAATGATATGTTTACTTATCATAGTATCATGTTAACTATATATATATCCATATATATGTCATCATATAGTTTTTACAAGTTTTAACGTTCGTGAATCACCGGTCAACTTTGGTGGTCAATTGTCTATATGAAACATATTTCAATTAATCAAGTCTTAACAAGTTTGATTGCTTAACATGTTGGAAACATTTAATCATGTAAATATCAATCTCAATTAATATATATAAACATGGAAAAGTTCGGGTCACTACATTGTGCCAGACCGGAAAATTATAAGGGTGAGCTTTACTATTGCTCCTACCAAGGATAGTAATTGCATCCGACACGTTACAGACCATAATTAAAAGCATGTCAGGGGACATTGCCTTAACAGTTGCTTGTTCAACGCTTTCCTTTACAACCGGACGGTAGTTTACCGAAAGGTAATATACGGAGCAAGTATACTGGACGTGTTGCTTTCCCAATACAAGGTTAGCAAGTGGGTGACACAAAACCGCAAGTTTTGAGCTAAAATTTTCAAATCTAAAACCCACCAAACCCACAAAAATAATTTGCAAACACCGGTGAAGGGTTATTCCGGAAAACTTATCTAGGGTAAAAACTAGTTTTAATTTTCAAAAGATCAAATGTTTTCATAAAGATCCAATTTCCTTAATGGATCTAAATTTTCATAGTCATGTGAGACTGTAAACCACATCGTTACTACCATTGTTTATACCGCCGTATAGAAATCACTTATGTACAAAGTGTGAAGAATAAAGAAGTGATTCTAGTATTTTTATTTCAAGACTATATTGCTTGAGGACAAGCAACGCTCAAGTGTGGGAATATTTGATAATGCTAAAATCGAACTTATATTTCATAGCATTATCCCTCAAGAAAGACAAGCTTTTAGTTGCAACAGTTCTATTTACAAGTGATATTCATTTAAATAATAAAAGGTGAAGACAAAAGACAGATTCGACGAATTGAAGACGCAAATGACCAAAAAGCTCAAAAGTACAAAGTACAATCAAAGAGGTTCCAATTATGGATAAGTAACGTCTCAAAATTACAAGAGTACAAGATGCGAAACGCAAAGTACAAGATATTAAATTATACGCAAGGACGTTCGAAAATCCGGAACCGGGACCAGAGTCAACTCTCAACGCTCGACGTAACGGACTAAAAATTACAAGTCAACTATGCACATGAATATAATATAATATATAATTAATTCTTAAAATTAATATATATTATATTATATTATAAAAACCGTCGGCAGAAGAAAACAACAACATGTGAGCCTACCCAGCTGGCCATGCGATCGCATGGCCTGGAGGAGCAAAACTCATGCGATCGCATGAGCCCTTTTTCCAGCCCACATGCCTATAAAATTCGCAGTTTGGTGAACATCAAACACATCTTTTTCTCCTCATTCATCATACGATATATATATATATATATATATATATATATATATATATATATATATATATATATATATATATATATATATATATATATATATATATAAATATATATATATATATATATATATGTATATATATATATGTATATATATATATATATATATATGTATATATTAATTTTAATTTTACTTTTAATTTCTAATAATAAGAGTATGTTAGCGAATGTTGTAAGGGTGTAAGTCGAAATTCTGTCCGTGTAACGCTACGCTATTTTTAATCATTGTAAGTTATGTTCAACCTTTTTACATTAATGTCTTGTAGCTAAGTTATTATTATGCTTATTTAAAATGAAGTAATCATGATGTTGGGCTAAAAATATTAAAATTGGGTAATTAGGCTTTGTACCATAATTGGGGTTTGGACAAAAGAACGACACTTGTGGAAATTAGACTATGGGTATTAATGGGCTTTATATTTGTTTAACTAAATGATAGTTTGTTAATTTTAATATAAAGATTTACAATTGGACGTCCCTATAAATAACCATATACACTCGATCGGACACGATGGGCGGGATATTTATATGTACGAATAATCGTTCATTTAACCGGAAACGGGAATAGATTAATTGTCTATGGAATTATTAAAACATGGGTGAAATTATGTATAAGGACACTTGGCATAATTGATAACAAAGTATTAAAACCTTGGGTTACACGCAGTCGATATCCTGGTGTAATTATTAAACAAAGTATTAAGACCTTGTTACAGTTTAAGTCCCCAATTAGTTGGAATATTTGACTTCGGGTATAAGGATAATTTGACGAGGACACTAGCACTTTATATTTATGACTGATGGACTGTTATAGATAAAAAACCAGACGGACATATTAAATAATCCAGGACAAAGGACAATTAACCCATGGGAATAAGCTAAAATCAACACGTCAAACATCATGATTACGGAAGTTTAAATAAGCATAATTCCTTTATTTTCATATTTAATTGCACTTCTAATTATCGCACTTTTATTTATTGTCATTGTATTTAATTGCACTTTTAATTATCGTACTTTTTAATTATCGCAAGTTTATTTTATCGCACTTTTATTTATCGCAATTTCATTATCGTTATTTACTTTACGCTTTAAATTAAGTCTTTTATTTATTTAATATTTTACATTAGGTTTTAACTGCGACTAAAAGTTTTAAAAATCGACAAACCGATCATTAAACGGTAAAAACCCCCCTTTTTATAATAATAATATTACTTATATATATTTGTATTTTTATAAATTAAAACTAATATAGCGTTAAGCTTTGTTTAAAAGATTTCCCTGTGGAACGACCCAGACTTACTAAAAACTACACTACTGTATGATTAGGTACACTGCCTATAAGTGTTGTAGCAAGGTTTAGGTATATCCATTCTATAAATAAATAAATATCTTGTGTAAAATTGTATCGTATTTAATAGATTTTTCCTAGTAAAATATAAGCTATTTCATATACACCTCGCATAACATCAATCGGCCACAACATTGGCCCTTCTCGGATGATAAAGGAGTTCACAATAATAATCGTTCAATAACTCAATCCATCTTCGCTGTCTCAAATTAGCTGTTTTCGATCAAGAACATGTTAAAGACTTTTGTGATCAGTGTACACTATACTTTTGACCCCATATCCAAATGTTATGTGCAAACACAACAGCTCCCAACTCTAAATCATGGGTTGTATAATTCTGCTCGTGAATCTTTAACTCACGTGACACGTACGGAATAACTTTATTTTGTTGCATCAAAACATAACCAAAGCCCTGACGCGAAGCATCACAATAAATGATAAAATCATCATTACCCT